>NC_089747.1:64116139-64118639 GCF_040412425.1 Macrobrachium rosenbergii | reverse complement strand
GACCTAAAAGATAAAATCACTGACTTAATTACAAGGTAGCTACTTGATATATATTTTCTATATATCCGTATGTTTAATATAATTTTTTCTATTTGTAAAAAAAAAAATGTTCATCTTGCAAAAAGTTATTATTGTTTAAAAAAAAAAGAGAGAATTATTGTGTTGTACTAAAAATTTTAAGGTGGTCAGTCACGAACCTGTATAATCTTTTAATTGTCCTGTCCCTGCTCCTGAACGGTTGATCGTAATCCGTTGCAAAAACCTCTTAAATATTTAATCCTGTTTTGGCAGTTCTACTAATTCTTCAATTGTGTTGGATTCCAGGTACATATGTTTCCTTTATAATCCCCATCTGTCATTTATATGAGCTTTTTTTGTAAACATACTTTTATATTTCTTCAGTCTGCTAGGTAAAGGACTAGCGTCGAAAGGCCTCCTCAGCACTCCAGTGTTTCCTTTTCCTTCATGGATTTTATCTTCATTTATATATTCATCACGTTCCATACTTTCGTGATTCAGTTATACATATATATATATATATATATATATATATATAT
Source organism: Macrobrachium rosenbergii (assembly GCF_040412425.1). Taxonomy (NCBI): domain Eukaryota; kingdom Metazoa; phylum Arthropoda; class Malacostraca; order Decapoda; family Palaemonidae; genus Macrobrachium; species Macrobrachium rosenbergii. Next base: position 64,118,082 of record NC_089747.1, on the reverse strand, counting down.
ATATATATATATATATATATATATATATATATATATATATATATATATATATATATATATATAATATATATATATATATATATATATATATATATATATATATATATATATATATATATATATATATATATATATATATATATATATATATATATATATATATATATATATATATATATATATATATATATATATATATATATATATATATATATATATATATATATATATATATATATATATATATATATATATATATATATATATATATATACATATTTATTTATAAACACATACACGGAATATGTCTGTTTGTTAGGGCTTTTCATAATTCCCTGACCTACAATATGTTTTATGAGACAATTTATAGGAGAATGAAGAGATAAATATACCAACCTTCACGGGATTTAACTCGGTAACGGCAAGGGGAAAGTAGACGTAAGAAATTAATCATTCAACTCTGCTTATCTTTCCTCTCTCGAGCACCAGACGAAAGTTGAAGCATCTCATTACTCTTTAGTGTTTTGGAAAACAAGAGAAGAACGCTTTCATGTTTTTCAGTTTCGTTACTTAGGAACTATTTTCACAACCAGATTATTTGTAAAGGACAGAAGGATAAGTGAGATAGTTTTTAGAACACAGTTTACATTCCCAAGTCTTTTTCTGGTAAACAGGGTTAAAAATACTTTGCTTCGAGAGACAATAAAACATTTAAAAATCTCCATAATTCCAGTTTTATTATAGCCTTTTTTTAATATTTTGTTCCAATAATCGTAATGCAATTATATATGAAGATTTTATGCCTATTCAGCTATGCTTAATTAATCTTAAGATGCTTTGAACAGGTTATTGAGCAATAATAGATTGCCCATACTACTTACAGAAAGAACTGACTGTACTCTGAAGATTAGTAAACGACATCTACTGAAAGTTTCTTCAATAAAAGGTTATCTGTAGGCCTGTGAACATTATTTGTCTTAAAACCCTAAAGTTATAACCGAATTGGACGGTAATATAAATTGTTATAAAATTCTTATACCCATGGCATGTCTGAAAAAAATGTACTAATTAAGGCGAACAAGCTATCAGAACATATTGAAGTTACAAGGAAAGTCGTCCATTTTGTTCAGTCCCTGAAAAGTTGTGTTAGTTGACAATGCAACGCGGAATTGAATTAGATATCCTAAACAGCCACTCGAAGTTGCGCGAGTAATATTCAGTTCCACCCCAAAACATGTTTAGGCTTTAAGACTGTAGGAGATACAACAAAATACACTATTTTAATCCTTATTGATCCTTCACCCAGATCCACCGTACGCCCTTCAGAAAGCCATTCATAAACTAAGTCTTTTTAATACTTCCTGGAATTGGCTGGGACCTCATGGCCCAAAGATTTATCTTTGTCTCTCCCGGTGTCATATGGAATATATATTGATGAATCATTCGGATATCGTTATTATTGGGTGATTTGATATGGCTCTGGTTTTTCATGGGAATCTTATAAAAGATACATTTCATTAATATTTTAATCAAATAATTCATTAACTAAAGAACATCAGCGTGTAGATTTAAAAATTATTTTAGGGTAAATAAATTTAATGATTAAATGGAAAGGGATAACTACATTGCCGATACTTTGCATCTACTGCTTTGAGTATAATTAACATAGTAAGTATATTTCGTAGAAATATTGAGGAATGATTGGTTTCACTAGCATTAATCCATTGATATATTAATATATATATATATATATTATATATATAAATATTGAGGAATATATTATATATATATATATAGCATGTAATATATATATATATATATATATATATATATATATATAAATATATATATATATATATATATATATATATATATATATATATATATATATATATATATATATATATATATATATATATATATATATATATATATATATATAT
>NC_089747.1:64098639-64111139 GCF_040412425.1 Macrobrachium rosenbergii | reverse complement strand
GCTGGAATCTGCTATCATCAATCAAACCAACAATATAAACCTGTCAGGAGGATATTGGAAATCGGACGACATCGACGCCCTAATCCTAAGACCGCTACTGAAGAAGATGGCTCCAAGAAAGCGACCTCCAGATCCGTCGCCAACGGGAGCTAATGAGGCCAAAACCACTAGGGAATTGGTCATTCTCCTCTTTCTTAGAAAACGGTCACTTCATACCATCGGAGACTTAACGCCACACCTTTATGTTTTGTATATATACCCTTGTAAAAATTTCATCTGTCCATATTCTACCAGTGAACATTGCACAGAAGCAAGTGCCTGAAATACATGGTTTCAATGTTTAAGTAGTGTTTTATGGGCCTTCTTATATTCTATATATATCATATATATATATATATATATATATATATATATATATATATATATATATATATATATATATATATATATATATATATATATATATATATATATATATATATATATATATATATATATATATATATATATATATATATATATATATATATATATATATATGTATATATATGTGTGTGTGTGTGTGTGTGTGTGTGTGTGTGTGTGTGTGTGTGTGTGTTTTAGTGTATATTGTGTATATATATATATATATATATATATATATATATTAATAAAATAAGTAAGTAGAAACCAAAATGAGATCCTTCCATACATATTTTTACTTTTGGCAAGCACATGTTATGCCGTATATACATTTAAAAGATATTAGAAAATGTTACACTAATTGGAGATTTCAATTTGTAAATTTACAACATATTCCCTAATATTTTCAAACTATTATTATTTTCCTATTTTTATATAGGGTTATTTGTAGGTTGTCTGTTATTAAAATTAGGAGGCCCACAAAAGGGAATTAATTGTAAAACAAAAAATGACATTTATCGTTTTATAAAGGACCATAAAAAATTTTTGCCTGAGTATTTTCTGAATATTTTTCTGAATCCTTTAGCCCCCTCTCTCTCTCCTCTCTCTCTTAGCTTTCTCTCTCTCTCTCTCTCTCTCTCTCTCTCTTTAATAACTAAAAATAATTCATTCATTCATTGTGTGTGTGTGCTCATTGACAGAAATAATTCTATTTAGTGAACAACCAGGGAATCACTTTCCGTATAACGAAGAACATAATATTAAACAATTAAATATTCTTTGGCCCCTTTGCAAAAATATTTATTCCATAAGCCATTTAACACCTCTAGTACAGGGTATAAAAGTAAAAATATGAGGAAATTCCCAATTATAGTGATATCCAATATCTGTTTAAATGAAACCAATAGATGACACATTTTTTGGCTATTAAGCTACATTGAACAAAGGTAGACATTTCCACAGAACAAAGCTAGCTTCCATTTTTTTCCTTATATATATATATATATATATATATATATATATATATATATATATATATATATATATATATATATATATATATATATATATATATATATATATAAAAAAAAGAGAGAGAGAGAGAGAGAGAGAGAGAGAGAGAGATTAGATAAATATATGATTTCTGACCTCAGTGACTCAGGTTAAGGCGATTTTCATAGAAAAAAATGCTTAAATGAAGTATCACAATTTTCGAAAAATAATTATTTTTAAAAAAAGGTTAAGGTATAATTTTTTTTCATAAATACGTGAAACTACTGCTCAGAAGACCCAAGATACCCTCCATGAGAATATGATTAAAAATTATTTAGCATTATACTGATGTATTCTACTCTGCTTTTGTGAAACAACCCAACAATTGATTAGTCTTATGATTACCTTCTAAGTGTCACTGTAATACAATGTGAGGTATACAAACTCTGTGAATATGTCACCAATATCACTCATGTTGACTGCAAAGGTTTAATGTATAGTGAATCAGTTTACTGGTTCACGCCAACAGTTCCATTATAAAGTAAACCTACAGAATTTGACTGTTTACATAATTGGTTCATTTTGTTGATGGTTTTTCTGTCAATATCTTGGGTTTCAAAATGACTCTATCGTTGGGTTTATGAATGCATTTCTTTTATATATTTTCAGAAACAATAATATTTAGTGGATTAAAAAGATGAAGGAAATATGATTTGATGCGCAGTTTACTTGCTAATGTTATCTATTTAGACTTCTAGGATCTTTCTTTGCAAGAAATGAATATAGGATATCTTAGGTGGTGCAGAATCATAAATTTGATTGCCATAAGAATTCTGAGGATGAGTAAAAATCAAAATAAAATCTTCCTCCCGAGCAGCTTCGCATTGATTTTAAATTTCTCTCTCTCTCTCTCTCTCTCTCTCTCTCTCTCTCTCTCTCTCTCTCACAGTGTGATTGCCTGATTATTTATATACCACAATAATCGCCCTCACTAAATGAATGGAAGTTTAGATCCAGTACATTAGAATAGATGAATAATAGAATAAGAAGCGACCAACGTCAAATTGAGATGTTATTTACCTGATAATTTTTTTTTTCTAAATGCAAAGCCGATAGGGAGAAAAACAAACGAAATCCCCTGGTAGACTAATGGTCAATAACCTCTAGGGAAACAATGAAGGCTCCATTTTTCTTTACCATGATAGACTCTTTTACAAAGGCAAATATTATCAAAGTGCCCAGCTAAAGGCCGTTACTTCCTGCTATATGAGCAGGAGACAACAGACAGACAGACTGAGAGAGGCAAACAGACAGGCAGACAGAGATGGAGAATGGTTAATCTGTAGGAGGTAAAAGGATAATCAGAACCGGAAAGAGAAAATACAGAGAGAGAGAGAGAGAGAGAGAGAGAGAGAGAGAGGAGAGAGAGAGAGAGGGGTTGATTTGCAGGAAAGGTAAAAAGGGTAAAATCTCTATGAAAGATCTCTCTCTCTCTCTCTCTCTCTCTCTCTCTCTCTCTCAGCCTGTCTGTTTTTTTTATTATTTTTCATACTCTAATTATCTTTAACTGTCATTTTGCAAAGAAGTACCTCAGCTAAAAATCTACATTGTTGTAATAGATTTACCCTGCTCCTTCCCCAAAAGATCAGGTTACCGAAATCTAATACTAAGCCTTTTGTTCTGTCATAAAAATCGAAAACCAATATCAAGATAGAAATAAAAGACTCGTGAACGTAGATAAGACGTGGGCTGGTCTTTTTACCAGGAAACTATTGTATAAATCATGAAATGAAACAAGCTACATTCGATCAGATTTAATCTCTCTCTCTCTCTCTCTCTCTCTCTCTCTCCTCTCCTCCTCTCTCTCTCTCTTTCTCTCTCTCTCTCTCTATATATATATCTTATATATATATATATATATATATATATATATATATATATAGAGAGAGAGAGAGAGAGAGAGAGAGAGAGAGAGAGAGAGAGAGAGAGAGAGAGAGAGATACCATGCAAGAAGCTTTGAAGAATAAGAAGCTACTTGACAGATTACTGAATGCAGAGAAAAGGGTTAATTAACATGGAGATCAGAATGAAAGATCCAAATAAAAGATGTTCTCTGAAGTGACTGTGTGGGTAGTTGGAGTGAGCATTTTGATTTGTCGAATGTGAAAAACAGAAGAGAGGAGTTGAGTGACCCAAGAGCTAAACGTGTTAGGGAAAGTTCGAGAATGCTTGTGAAAGGGACAGGGTTGAAAATCAAAAGACATCTGGAGTTGATTGAATTTCAAGTGAGATCGTGCTGTAATATAGTCAGTGTGACTGGGTTTCTAGCCAGTTTTATGATTAATATCTGGATGTCAGATTTTTCCCAGAGAAAGGGTGAGAGGAATAATTGGTCTTTGTACAGCGATAAAGGTGAAAGAGCAGGCTGCAAGGATTATATAGGCACGAGCTTGTTGGCATCGCTGCTCGCGCTGGAACCCGGCGCTGGTGTCTCCCCTACCCTCCTGGGCCCCACTCAGGGCAGATGAACAGGTTTTCAGAAGGAGAGTGGATGTCTCCTAACACCGTTCTCCCCGGGGGCAAAACTTGTTTACAGGGGGTTGGGTGGCTGTGTCATGTCTACCCTACTGACACCCACGGGAGAACAAACAAGATCCACTCAGATATTATTATTATAGATAGATAATATTTTTTCAGCTTGTTAGTGATTATTGAGATAGTAAGACAAATTGCAGATGACAGAAGAATTGATAAGAAGAAACCATTTTGGGTTTAAATAAATAAAATGATGTGTGAATGAAGTGAATTTAATTACACAGGTATCTGTGATCTTTATAATTTTAGGGAAGGACTTTACTTGGCATACATGGATGTAGAGAAACTAATGATAGAATGGATATTTTATTATAGAAGCAATGTGTGTGTTTAGTGCAAGGGTAGTCCTAAAACACAGCAAAGTTTAGTCTTCTTGGTTTTTAATGTCCTTGGGGATGGGGTGATACGAACGGTAGGAGAAACGTAATTCAAGAGAGGTGTCGCTTTATTTTGATTTTTGTGTCTGACAGCGTACTATAATGATATAGGCATGATCTTCTAAAGGTACACTGATGTAATGGGGCGTGTAATTCTCGCAAATTTGATAAAAAAAAAAAAGGCCGCTTGACTTTTCTCCATGATGTTACATAGCTATCAAAGTATTTGATAAAAATGTTGTTCAAAATGAGATTATAAAAATGTAAAATATATATATATATATATATATATATATATATATATATATATATATATATATATATATATATATATATATATATATATATATATATATATATATATATATATATATATATATATATATAAAGATAAATAATTAAAATACAACAAAACTGACCCTTATTCTTCAGTGATGAATGAGAAATTCTTAATTTTTAAGAAATGAGTGTAACTACAATTTGCAAAAATCAAATATACTTCTGTTATATTACATTATATATATCTATATATATATATTATATATATATATATATATATATATATATATATATATATATATATATATATATATATATATATATATATATATATATATATATATATAAACAATAAGATTATTTTAAACAATCAAAAATTCCCTTTACTGAATGCATCTTGTAAATTATCACCCACGAGATTTCATCGATTATTTTCATGAAGAAAATGTTGGGTTGCCTACTACGATAGTTTTATTTAAGGAGTGAACTTAAATATGTACGAACGTCTTCAAAGTCTCGTGACACATATCTTGTTCAGATTGTATAAATATTTTGGAACATCTTTGGATCTTAAGTTAATGATATAGATTTTTCGGGATATCACGACGTTACGTCGTATTTAAAGCGTAAATAAAAATGGAGCAAAGGCAGCATTTACTACTGAACAAATAGAATTTCACATGCTAGACAGTAAACAGATTACTGGTGTTGACAGTAAAAATACATACAGTATTTATCATATAGTGAAGTGTTAATTCTAATGAACCATGACAAAGGTCCTTGATAACATTAATATCTCCACAACTCTGCCGAGATGAAAATTACAAGAACTCCTTTCCGGACCTAATACCAAAAGGGGTCACTGAACTCAAACAGGGTGAAGGGAACTCTTCAAAGCAATCAAAGACATCTTGGAAATCCCCCAAGTCCGCAAGACCGTTCCGAAATCTAATAGAGCAAGATGTTTTTCACAACTTCAGTCTCAGACTACTTGAGCTTCACTAGTGTTTAATAGGAAGCCCCACGGGTAAGTTAAGTTCCGGTCGTTTCCTCAGTGAAAGGGCCGTTTCCGATGCCTTTATGGGATGTAAAGTTTCAAAGTCTAATAAATCTCACATAACGCGTCGTTGGCTTGAATTGCAATGCTTACAGAACTACGGATAATTTTGTTTTGCCTTCATATTTGTGAAATGCTTCGTTGACTATTTGATTGTAATTATATGGCATCGTACCTACTTAACTACATAAGGACGACATGATGTATTTAACTAATGGATCTATCATAATAAAATCCGAGTGGATCTTGTTTTTCCTCCCCCGGTGACAGTGGGGGAGACACGGCACAACCACCCTCCCCTTGCAAACCGGTTTGTCCGCTCCGGTGGGGGCGGTGCAGGTAGGGGAACGGGAAGGTAGTGAGACATCCACCTTCCTTCTGCAAACCTATTTGTCCACCTCGGGTAGGGGCGGGGTAGGTAGGGGATTAGGAAGGTAGGGGTTCCAGTGCGAGTAGCATGCGCCAACAAGCTTGTAATAGAATAAAACTGAAGGCAAAAATATATTAAGACAGAGGTGACGTGACAGACCTGACCATGTAATGAAGTGCACATTTATAAATTTGATTATTCATTCTTTTTTCGCCATTGTTATGGAAGCTATACCAGAAAAAAAAAAACGGTTTTGTGCAAGAGGGAGAAATTATAATGATGCCTACGTATATAACAGTGACAGTTTTCGGTTATAATTATTCATTTATTCCAGTTGCTATTTCCTTTCCTGCATTTCATAGAGGATTTCCGATTTCTAACAAGGGTAAAAGATAGGAAAATTATAGATAAGTTTTTATGCAAATCAGTACCAAAAGGATAGGAAAATTATAGATAAGTTTTTATGCAAATCAATATCAAAAGGAATGAGAATTTGTATGAGAATCTCATTCAGTCTTTTAATTTGACTATATTGTGAGGCTCCATAAATTTAGAAGTGACTAACTTTCATGACATTCCTGTGTCCAACATAATTTGTGTTTATTACTACAAGTATTTAGACGATAACTATGTTACTTAATTTCTGTAAGAATTACCTGTTTCAGCGTATATAAATCCACTTTATTTACCCACTTTTGTTTCGTTATGCAAATATTTACTTAATGAGCTTTCTCAGGTTCCCTATCTACCTGGCTTTATCTCATAAAGAATAAAAGAAACTATATATATATATATATATATATATATATATATATATATATATATATATATATATATATATATATGTGTGTGTGTGTGTGTATGTGTGTGTGTGTGTGTGTGTGTGTGTGTGTGTGTTGTGTGAGTTTTACCCTCAGCTTGGGCGTTACAGAAAGTCTCCCAGAAATTCTCGAGAAAAAATGACCTCGATTCATGAAATATTCTCATTGTGATTTCATTCTCGCTGTAATGGAGAGGGGCGGAACTCACATCCCATTTTGATGCGTTGGAGCGCTCGTCTAAAAGGTATGAAAGCGCCGGGGGAACAACCCAGATATGTGGTTGAGTAGCGCTGAAGCCTTTATTAATAGGTAAAGGGTGTACCATCATACGGGGAGGCTGAGAGATGAATGAGTACCAAAGCATCTGCAATGATATTTATCAAATGAAATATATTGATACACAGATTCTTTATCATAGGTGTAAATGTAAACAGTCGTTGTGAGACTAATTATATATATATATATATATATATATATATATATATATATATATATATATATATATATATATATATATATATATATATATATATATATACATATACACATATATTTACACACACATGTATATATTTATATATATATGTATGTGAGATATAATTATATATATATATATATATATATATATATATATATATATATATATATATATATATATATATATATATATATATATATATATATATATATATATATATATATATATATATATATATATATATATATATATATATATATATATATATATATATATATATATATATATATATATATATATATATGATATATATATATATATATATATATATATATATATATATATATAATATTACATAAATGGGAAATCTGTTTGATTCATTCATGATACACACATACACACACACACACACACACACACACACACACACACACACACACACACACAAAACTAACGTTTTAGGTGAGAAGCAGTCAGTTTGATAGAGATGAAGGGTCGTTGACATCTAACACAATTGTGAGACAAATATAAGGACAATAGAGAGAATGGGAACAAAGCGAACTTCCACCATTAATGAAATGCAATTTGCAAAACGCATTTTGAAAGATTCCAAGAAGGATATAGATGAGAGAGAGAGAGAGAGAGAGAGAGAGAGAGAGAGAGAGAGAGAGAGAGAGAGAGAGAGAGAGAGAGAGAGAATTAGTCTAACAACATTCTAATTGTAGAATAGTCCTATTTACTGATAGGTATTCAAGGATATAAATATAATATAACAATTATTTACAGGGCTGTTCCTGACTGTCCTTATGACGTTTTGCGAGCGTAAAATGACCTTTTATTAGTATTTTGAACTCCGGAGCTGATCTAAAAACAAGAGAATTTCCGTCGACAAAAAAGAGAGAGAAAAAAAAAAGGAAGGCCTTTGGGTGTATCTAAAAGCTTTGGAGGGAGAGCACTTCATGTGGGAATATAATGGATTTATGAACCATAAAAGTTCGTTGCAAAATGAAGCTTCTTCAACCCGACATCTTAATGGAGAGAGAAAAGCCAAAATCCGTCCCCATGGAAAGGAAGTCGAAATCCTTTCGAAAAGGATGAGGAGGTGAAGGATGAGAAAAGCGGATTTTGTTTTGATGAATCAGAAGTCGAATGATCTATGATTTATTTGTCTAGATAAAAAAAAATAGATTAAATGTTATTGTATATATTTTAGTCTAATTTTCGATTTTATATACACAGTAGCTGTATAAAAAGGTAAAATTATAAGATAAATGAAAGAACTCCAAACTAAATATCTCAGAAGAATTTTTTTTTATTAAGAAATTACGATGGATTAAAATCTTATGCACAGATTAAATAGAATATTTAGCATGATCCTTCTCTCTCTCTGTCTCTCTCTCTCTCTCTCTCTTCTCTCTCTCTCTCTCTCTCTATGTTTTTATTAAAATATATAACGCAAATTGACATTTAATACTAGATACAACAATAGAAATTCACTTAATCGGTAGGGAATCATCCGTGAAAAATAAATTCACAAAAAAATATTCATTTTTACATTTTAAAATCTGCGTTGTACTGTAAAGCTGAATTTTAACCGCTCCCTCCCATCCCGCTTCATTCCCCCAGCCCGTGTTCTGTCATACCGTGAGATTTTAACCGTGAAAGGTAACAGGGAAATCCTGTTGACGAGGAAAGTGCAAAGCCATTTCAAGGACGTAAAACCTTATCGGGAGACATCATAAAGGCACAGCAGCGTCGGTGATGTTTCCACTGAAGCAAGACAGAGAGAGAGAGAGAGAGAGAGAGAGAGAGAGAGAGAGAGAGAGACAGACAGACAGACAGACAGACAGACAGAGAGAGCCGCGAACTATGGTTGTTTGAGAAATAGAAGGTATGCAGTTTTGAGTAGAGAGAGGGGGAGCAATGATGATATGCTATCAACTATATATAGGATGTTTACATTAGTAAATAAAATGACAATTAGTGATCTGAATGCATTCAATAAAGGCAGAGCTGACTTGGAGGAGGTGATTTAATTGATGACATTGTAGGGTCCCACAAGTGTCCTTCTAACCTGGCCGTCCGAACTCATACCCTACGGGCATCTCCTGACATACGCGCCAAGCACACGCATATAAGAAACTTAGCCGACATCATACACCCTTTTTTATGTATACTGTCGTTCATAATATTGTCACGTGAAATGTATCATTCCTAATAGAGACAATACAATGTCAGCTTTCCTGCTACATTTATCAGAACTCTGTTCGCAACCTGTATATAGAATTATGTACCATTCTCCATTCTCGTACAAACATAGTTGACTGTATACTAATCTCTATTTTGTTCGCCCCGCGTCAGGCACTACATTTCCGCTCGCAAGAGAACTTGACCCTTCTGTTTTTGTTTCGAATAAATTAGTAAGTTTGAAGACGCTGACTCTTACTCACGCCTTCGCCACAACATGATTCAAGTTATTAGTGGAAGGAAGAACTTTTACGTGTAGATTGTATTTGTATGCTCAGTTAAAGAACAGACGCATATGCCGTGCAACGCTCTCTATTCATTTATCAAAATCTTCCCGATAAGTGCAAATAAGCTATGAGGGATTCAAATGTATTCTTCTCTGAAGACATAGCTTACTGTTGGGATCAGCTTAATGTTGAAGTGTGTATGTATGTGTGTATGTATGTATGTATGTATGACTGTAGGTAGGTAGGTATATATGTCAGAAATCAAAAAAGCTTTTGATCCACCTCCTCGCAGATGCAGAGCAGAAAATCAGCCGGACATCAAAGAAACCGGGGAGAAGGAAAACAGAAAAACAGGAAGAGGAAACCGGAGACCTCGAAGTCCCTCTGAAAAAAGCGAGGCCGGTGGCTGAGGCATCACCGGGCAACTCCACCGACGCGAACCTCGTCGGCCGCGGAGGAAGCATCAAGTGGAATGGGAAGAGACCCCTCACTATAGGCGGACACGCTTGGGTGGAGTCTGAGTCTCTTGTGACAGACAGAGACCTTCAAAGGAGAGTCTTCTCCCTTTGGAGTTGAAGGGAAATGAATACATCAATTCCTCAAGTTTTTCTTTTCTTTGTATGTGCAGATTTCCCAAGAATACATACGCATGCACTTAGAAAATTATATATATATATATATATATATATATATATATATATATATATATATATATATATATATATATATATATATATATATATATATATATATATATATATATATATATATATATATATATATATATTACCAACCCCTATGACCCTCTCCTGCCCGTGGAACGTAAGGAAGCCAGGTAAGAGGCTTTTGATGGCACCACAGGTAGACTCAAGGACCACCCCCAGGGTCTTTCCTAGTTTACAGAGGCGATAAGACCGTGTGCATGGTGAAAATTAAGGGAGACTAGAGCTAGAGACCACGGGAATTAGCCAGAAAGAGCACTCATCTGATCTGCCATGTCGAGTTAGAAGAAAATAACTTCAAGGTATTGCAAACTACTCGCTTTCCATGAACAAATTCATTTTCCTCCATATAGACGGGATATATCAGCAACGAATTGCGTTGCATAAGTCAAGGTTCATCCTACACCTGTTTTTAGGATTAGTTGAAAAGGAATATATTAGTAGATAAAGTAGAAAAACATCGTGCTTAGTGAGTTAAAGTGAAAAATGTAGGAATTAGGATCAACCCTTGGATGAGCCCATGCCTTTTACAAGAGAATCGTTCACAACCAACGGGTAATATTTTTACAGTGAGGCAATGCCGCCCTCTATTAGAGAAGGAGCCGAACGTCTATATTTTTCTACTAATGCTACTCTCGCCAGAATGCAATAATGTGTCTGTAGTGGTTGTCGGCAGCTGAAGACTACTTTGACCACCTTGTACTTGGTACTATATTCATGCGCAAGTAAAACTAGCACCTACCCTAATGCGTGGAGATTTTCCAAAAATAAATTGTGCTCTTTGCTCAAATATGAAACACCAGATAACTACCCTGTTGCCTGTAATAATTTTTCAGTGGAAATCCTACAATACAAACACACATACGAAGGTATATAGGGAATCATGTCACCGTAAGGTGAAATATATTTCAAAATGAAAATTTCCGGAACGCTTTTAAAATCCGTTATAAAGCTCACTGGATTGAAATCTCTCTTCTCTCTCTCTCTCTCTCTCTCTCTCTCTCTCTCTCTCTCTCTCTCTCTCTCTCTCTCAGTTTATATTTGTTACTCTTGTTCTTATCCATAGAAGTATCTTAAATTTTTCTTGACATAAATTTTTAAGAATTTCTGAGAGAAGTAATTGTTACAATGTCCATTACAAATGACCCATGGCTAATAAAGTTTATTGTAAATAAAAAAAATATATATATAAGAAAACCACATCTGGCCTAATTTTTTTTCTTCTTTTAAGTTCACTCTTCAGAACTCTTTCCTAACCGGGGGGAGAAGGAGGGTTGCTGATTATCTGGCCCCCTCCCCGAAATACCCCCTTCCTGCCGCCACACCCCCAGAGCCTCTGGTAGCAATAACATTCCAACGTCGATTCCTTGACTATGTCTCTGTAAAAATTGCACGATAACCATTGTTCCAATTATGTTTCTGGCAACAAAACTACAGAGAAAAACTGCTGCAGAACTATCACTTGAAATTTTTATCCCTTTTTTTACAGAAAGCCAGGGGACACAGCAAAAACATTTCATTTAAGTTTGTGGCCTGTGTCCAAAACAGACGCGTGTAAATCGTGGCTACCGTGACTAACGTGTTGCCCATAATTTTCATTTGGGTTTTTGAGGATTCTGGAAGAATTTCTTCAGAATTTCATTCCTCTGAAGGTTGGCACATTCTCGTAAGAAAGAGATGAAGGGGATATCACAACACGTGTCCGTTCAGCGGAACGGAATGTTTTGGCAGTTAACGAAGGACGTTTCTGGAAGTCAATAAATACTTGAGATAGATGCATTGATTTGGTCACCCACATTAAGCTTATGAACTCGGGCCAAAATATTTAATAACATATTTGACTCGACGAATTTAAGCCTTACTTATAGGTACAGATGTTACAAAACAAAGAGCAATCCTCTGATTACACTTCATAAATATTAATATTTTATA
>NC_089747.1:64076139-64093639 GCF_040412425.1 Macrobrachium rosenbergii | reverse complement strand
ATGTATCAATAAGCTCTGTTCCAGATCCAAAGTAAATGTGCATAGCATGGCAGTGGGCATTAGTTGTGCCTGGAGAGTGGGTGGAAGGTTACTGTGCTCATTATAAGAAGTAATAAATGATATGGTGAAAGCTATCACAATCCTAGTAATACTCTGTGTACATTTACTAAAAATGTGATCTTTACTCATTGTTTAAAAGGTTTAGATTTTTTGATAGATGAATATATAACGCACATGCTATATGTGGCAGTGAAGACTGACTATATTAACAACGAAAAAATAGGACAGTGATCAGTGTTTACTTGCCAGTGACAATTGCCTTGAAATTTTACTGTCTTTTTATGTGTTTTAATAATTACTAATATCGGTAAATATTATGATGAAGTTTTTTCCTGGTAATTGAACAAAAGAACTAGCCTCTAAAGGCATGGCTACTGCATGTCATATTTTTGGTGGTGGTACAAGGGTTTCATTTGATGAAAACTAATAAATCGCAGGCTACGACCTACGGTAGGTTACCAGTAAGCTACGGCAGCCTATGGTAGGTACCTTAATATATATACAGCAGTAAAAGAAGAGAAAAATCTTATTATAACAGATAGCAAAAACATATCCTTATTTCAATGATTCCTCTAATTCCTACAAACTAGAAGGAAGGTGCGAGTCTTAAATAACGTCATTAGTCTGTAGTGACTATAAGTAAGGTGTTAAAAATGGAGAAATTGGATGCAAGGAAAAACCGAAAAACACACACAAAAAACACGAAATGAAAAAACTGGGGTTTTTTCACAACTCTAGCTCGTTCTATTTCTCTTGATTTATAGCCTGTGATGACAAAAGGCCAGTGGCTGGGGAAGAGATCTGAGACTAAAAGCTGTGTTACGACGATGGAAGCGAGTGGGATATTACACAAGGGGAGCGTTTGTCAGCCTCCGCCTTATTAACGTCAGTCAAGGTGGCACTAAACGTTATTCTTAGGCTCACGGGCTTTATAAAAGCTAGAATTCCTAACCATCCCTCGGTAGCTAAAGTATCACCCGTAGTGATACTTTCAGGAGTAACCTTGTGCCCTTTTAAGGCACTGTCGTGTCCAAGCAGAAGAACTAACTCAAGTTAGTTTATGCAAATTCCATCTCGTTTCAGTTCTTTTAAAGGCATTTCTCGTTTCTGATGAATATTATAAACATCAATGTCAATGCGCCGTAGAGAATATAAAGTTATGTATTAAGGAAGGGACGTTAATCAATTCTTACAGTCGAAAATAAGACCTTATTATGGAAGCAACTATTATACAATCCTTACAGAGATTACCTTACACACACACACACACATACACACACACACACACACACACACACACACACACACACACACATATATATATATATATATATATATATATATATATATATATATATATATATATATATATATATGTATATATATATATATATTTATAAATATTACTGCTGTTCGCCCTCGTAACATTTGATTGTAAATAATATCAGCCTGACCAAGACCGGGAAAAGCCATTGTCCGCATTAGGAGCGTCTTCAGTTCAAACTGTAGCATCCGTTGGAGAAAGGAATAGGTAGCATTTAGGCATTTAACCCCATAGGAGAAATTCCATATTCAACTTTAAGAATAGGTGGTCCTAAAGTCCTTTTTCCTTTCTACCTGTCTCTCGTGGCGAATGTTTTAACAGGGCATAGACGCCTAAGGCATGACTGTAGGCCTGTTTTGACCCAGGCCGGTCAGGAACTACAGAGAGAAACTAGCCGCCGTTGAGCTGACGTCTAGAAGGTGGCCCTGTCCCCGCCTTTGTCTATTATTTTATTAGTGAATGGTGGAGCAAAAACACACACACCGAACTTCAGCACGTCCGTTGTAAATGCGCGCCAACGCTTCGTCCTTAAGGTATAGTCGTGTGCTGTTCGAACTTCGTCCATTCTTTTAACCTCTTTTCTGTATTTCGCATTTCTTTGTTTTCTTCCTTCAGCCACCATTAGTGTATATGTGTTTACGAAGTCTAGATTAAGCCTAATTATATATTGTTAGCTTCAACCCGTTATTCCAGTAAAATACCTAGGATTTAGGTAAGCAAAATCAGGTTAAATCTCGATGCTTTGTATGCCTCGCGTCAGATGTTTGGAAGAACCGTTATGTTTAAAATCAAATTCATCTCAAATATTCTTTGTTAAGGTTAATAACCCTTAACTGGCGACCTTTGGCTAATTAACGACTGTCTTTGAGGTTAACTTTTGGCTTCAAGTGGCAGGTTACGTGTAATCTTGGTTTGCAGGGCCGTAAAAATTACGTAAATTGAATAATACATGATCAACCAAGACCCTCACACGTAACATTGGCGACCTTGCGAGAATCTAAAGTACATTTTAGAGAAAGAATCTGAGAAAGGAAATTAAATTACATTAATTCAAAAAAAAAAATAAATAAAAAAAAAAAGTCAGATATCGAACTCCATTTCATTCTTCCAAACAAGGAACGAGGCATAATAATAAGCAGTAAAGAGAATAGTTATAACAAGTGGAGCGAGAATTAGCGTATAGGAAAGGGTGCGTCGAGCAGAGAGTCACAATTTATAACGTCTAAGACAAGGACATTATCGTGTTCGGATCGTGAGTCAAGTCGTTCAAGTAACGAATTCAAAGGCCGAATCGCGGAGCCCAGTTCATATACACAAAGTAATGTAGAAATCGCGTCAGCAATTCAAAACGTTATTGTTTGCATATAGCGGAAATCATTCAAAACCGTGTCAGTGAAGTAGCAAACGAACTGAAATAGTAATTTTACAATAAAGGTCTTATCGTTCAACAACGTAAATTTACGCAGGCAGGCTAGCATTTCTCTTTTCATTCTTTGTTTAATGTCCGGGTGAGAATCATATCAAAAGACACAAAGTTGTTGGTAATTTAGTTTTCCATCCGTAACAAGTAAAACGCTATGCATGAGTGGTATATTTAAAGTAAAATCTGGATACCTGCATTTGTTGCGTTGTTTTGAATTTGTTTGAAAAAGAAAATACCCGCCATCTTGGATTCCTCCGCAAAATAGCTGCGATTGTTTTGAAATTGTTAGAACTGTTTGTGAGAGAACGCCATTTGGTGTCCCTTCACATGCCGAGGTTGTTTTGAAATTTAGGCCTAACGGGACCTTGGCCGCCATCTCAAAGACCTTGTTATTGTGACCAGAATCTGCCACTGAGCCACCTCCTAATATCTTAGCTAGGAAAAACCAAAAGATAATTTAGGCAGGGAAAGATAGGCCTTAGTTAGGAGTAATAACAAGTTCCTACGAATACCTGTTATAAAAATCATATAAAAAAATTTAAAATTTCGATAAACTTTTGTGACGTCGGCTCCCAGGAAAATTAAGATAATAAAGTAATCCCGTAAGGAAGTCAAGACGACGCATCTATATCATTTTATTAAGATCCATGCCATTGTGCATGTCTAAAATCTTTTTTTACATGTTCTCAAGCAGCAAGAAATTCGCTGATTGAAAAAAATCTCATCTCTCTCTCTCTCTCTCTCTCTCGTCATTCAAGTCCGCATTCCTAACCTAATTGTACGTGACCCTCTTCAAAGAAAGAACGGGCTCGACACTAGGCTAATTAATTCGAATACAATAAGCCAAATAAAAGAAACACCTCTGTCCCACAATAGATGAGGACAAGTTAAGAGTAATTACGATACAGTGATAAACTGTCGGTCACATGTGAGGCCTGCTATCCAGACCATAAGCAAACAGTAGTTTTCACCCTCTGAAAAAGAAGGGGCCAGCACTGGGGCCGGTACTGGGACCAGCCACTCACGAGGATCTCTAAAAAAAAAAAAAAAAAAAAAAAAAAACCCAAATTCACTTTATTCCACAGTGCCAATAATTTGCAGCACTGTCATCACTTGAATAGCTTACTTCTCTCTCTCTCTCTCTCTCTCTTTTACCTTCCCTTTCTCTCTCATTCGATTGTTGCACTCTGCAGGGGGTGTAGAGTGCCTTTCCTCCCATATATAGCCTAGTTGGACTCAGTAGAGGTCCCTAGGAACACATTGGCACCATAAGTGCCAAATCAACTAAAGAAAACAAAACAAAATGAACACAGAAGAGAAGGTTCTTCTGGGACCTAACCTGCACCAGTGCCTAGGGATACTGAGTGCCACCAGTGTGACCTGTACAGCACACCCAAACTACAGTGCCACCTTTTGAAAAGGGTGCCACGTCATTGAAGAGACACTTCCTCGCTGCCCAGTACGCCCAGTCGACCCAGTTAGACGCCCTTCCCCACAGAACCATGGCAGCAGAGCATTATAAAAAATTCCTGGGGCTGGGGACGGCGGCAGGTCTCACCGGCTCAAACTTACCACCTGGGTTAAGGAGCAAGTGGGCGACTTGGCCCAAGCGGGAGAAGGAAGAAAGACCTCGAGCAGAGGAAGTATGAAGCCGAGCAGAGGAAGTATGAAGCCGAGCAGAGGAAGTATGAAGAAGAACCCTAAAGGGTGTATGAAGCGAGCAAAGGCAACACGAGAAAGAGAAGAAAGAAGGAGACAGCATGAGTTAGCCTGCAAGGAAACTGAGTTAGCTCTAAAGGAGAAGGAGCTCGAGCTTGAGAGAGCGAAAATGGAGAATGCCGAAGCTATGGCTAGCCATCAAGCCTCCAGTCCTACACCTGCTGCATCAAACGCTCCAATTTTGAGCATCAATTCCCTAGTCCCCAAGTGGACTGAGGACGAGCCAGAAGCATGGCTGGAGGAGATCGAGGCTCTTTTCGATAACTTTTCAGCACCACGGAGACGGAGAGAGCCTTAATACTAGCCAAGCATATGGAGGACGGAAAAGCCAAGGCAGTGCTTCAGCTCACTGGAGAAGAGCCAGAGAGGCAACATGGCGGAAGTTCAGAGTCATTACCAAGGCCTGCGAAATAGCCCCAGAAAAATGGAGACAGCGGTTCTGAGGTCTTGCCAAGGAAGTCGGCTGGTCTTGGACGGAATGGGCATGTCACAAAACCCAGTCCGGTATGCGCTGGTTCGACTCCTTGGCCTGCACGACGTTTGAGGATCTCTTCAATCGGACCATGCTAGAAGACCTCTTCCAATGTGTAAACCAGGGCCCCTTGCGGTATATCTTAACGATAAACAGCCCTCCACACTTATGGAAGCTTGTCGCATGGCTGATTCGTGGAAACCTTCAATCAGTCGCATAGCACCTGATCATCCCTCCGGCCTACCTCAATAGAACTCCACTCGCCCGAAGAATGGACTGCCTAGCAAGACCATATGCAGCTATTGCAATAAGAAGAACAAATTCACGCTGAAGCTGAGTGCGATACAAACTCGGCACTAATAAGCAGCCTAACCCTACCAGCCAGAACTCCGCTCGATTCATCCGCTCAGCCCTCTCCTCCAACAGTTACTGCAGGCCACCGAGCCCATCCAAAAGGCCCGTGCAAATCCTGTGGGGCTGCTAGCCACTACAATGCTGGATCTCCGGCCTGTCCACATCATGTCCCCACCACCAAATTTGTCAACCTAATCAGCACTTCATTTTCTGCTGCTGGTCCCGCACGGATCCTTTACCCGAGACTGGAAACCCAGTTCATCTCGGTGGCCCCTCTTCAGAGCACTAGTCTGGCAGTGACCCTTCCGGTCACAGTAGACACTGTGGCAGACATTAGCCTGATCACTAGGGCCCAAGTGCCAGCCAGTGCCATGGTTGATGAAGAAACCCGGTGGAAATGAAGTGGATAGAGGGCCACACCATTACCGTTCCTACGGTCCAACTCCAGGTAATGACACCTTGGGGCACGATACCCCACCGCCCTTGGCGTGGTAGGTGGAAATTCGGCCCGGAGTGGCTTCTTGTTAGGTCGGGATCTTCTCTGCAAAGCCCGTCACCAACGCCACTCCGCAGCCGCGTTACCTCCTCCACTGAGGCCCCATCTAACACTCTCAATAGTGACAAACCTCCACCTTCCGCCCCACCAAAGTGGTCCAAGGAAGGGCACAGCAAACCATTTCAGGCCTAGCCCTCTCCAGTCGCGAAGGGCTGGCCCACCAGGAGGTCCTCCCCCTCCGCGAAGAGAGATTCAGGAGGAGCAGTACCGCTGCAGGACGTGCAAGCGGGCAGACCACTCCACAAATTGGGAGGGCTGCCCAAGCAAGCAACGCCAGCGGACGCCCCCGAACAAAACTCTAGGAGAGGCTACGATCTCCTGCTGGGGCAGGAATCTCTGCCGCAGCCAAACCCAAGTCGTCCGAGAGGTATTGCACCTCGGACCCCTTGTCAGGCATGCCTGACCTCAACTGCTGCCAGTGCCACTTGCGAGCACTGAGCAGTGCCAACTCCGTCCGCCACGGACGTTGAGCTACCAATGGAAAAGGCCCTATGCCGGGTCTAAATCATGAGGCGAATCCTCCTCCGGGAGATTTAGGATTCCCCATGCAGTTGATCATTGCGACTGGAGAGCCTCCAGCACCCGAACCTTCTTCTTCGCAAAATTTGACTCAGGATGAACCCTGGAGGATCGAAATGGTACCCCTCCTTGGAAGACCAGGAACTGGCATCCTCGGACACAGAAGTCGAGATCGCTCTCGCTCCGGTTGTCGCAGCAGCCGGATAGGGAGTCCTCCCGCAGCTTTTTGCAGTTGCCTGACTTCGCGCCCGCTAGCCCTTCTGGCCTGTCCCAGAGTCGGTGCTCTCATCACCTGCTAGGCCAGCTACTGATAGGCCTTGGAGGAAACCGAAGAAGAAGAAGAAGGGGCGGAAGAGAGCCCAGTAGTTGCCGAGCTATAAGCTCCCTCCTGGCACTAGTGCCCTAACATCTAAGTGATCCTGGCCCCTTGCCCAGAGAAGGTAGCCAGTGTGATCTCTTCCTTTTATTTGTACCTAGCCTAATTACCTTAAAGTACAGTACATCAATTTATTAACCTTGTTCTTTCCACTTACCACCGAGCCGAGTAATCATGTAAGTAGCCTAACTAATTTCAGTAATCTTAACTATTGTGAAACGAGCCACGATGCTCGTGACACGCATGGCCTAAGACCTCAGTGAGGCACCCATTTATCATATGAGGCAACCCTCATGAATTAACTAGTAAATTTTAATTGTATTAAACATAAACCATGTTGTAATTTAGTTAGAATATTAACTCTTATGTTGGTGCTACGGTCGGGTTAGGATAGGTTAGGCTAGGGAATATCATAGAATGTATCACTAGGCTAGGTCTAAAACGCATCATGATTGTAGGAGGTAGCCTATAATAACCGTGAGCACCTTCTAGTACTGCTAGAATTAGGTAAAGTAGTGATTATAGCTCATATCCTATCTAGGTTAGGTAGTTCTGTAGCTAGGTAGGCTAACCAGGACTAATCTGCTCAGGGGAAGAAGAGTAACCTAATAGAGGCGAACAGCTTGTTTAGTACAGACCTTTACGCCCTTAAAAGGAGTGAAGGCCCTCTTAAGGGGAGCTTTTATAAATATTACTGCTGTTCGCCCTCGTAACATTTGATTGTAAATAATATCAGCCTGACCAAGACCGGGAAAAAGCCATTGTCCGCATTAGGAGCGTTTCAGTTCAAACTGTAGCATCCGTTGGAGAAAGGAATAGGTAGCATTTAGGCATTTAACCCCATAGGAGAAATTCCATATTCAACTTTAAGAATAGGTGGTCCTAAAGTCCTTTTTTCCTTTCTACCTGTCTCTCGTGGCGAATGTTTTTAACAGGGCATAGATTGCCTAAGGCATGACTGTAGGCCTGTTTTGACCCAGGCCGGTCAGGGAACTACAGAGAGAAACTAGCCGCCGTTTGTAGTTGGCAAATCGTGACGTCAGAAGGTGGCCCTGTCCCGGCCTTTTGTCTATTATTTTATTAGTGAATGGTGGGCAAGAAACACACACCTGAACTTCAGCACTCCGTTGTAAATGCGCAACGCTTCGTCATTAAGGTATAGTCGTTGCTGTTCGAACTTCATCCATTCTTTTAACCTCTTTTCTGTATTTCGCATTTCTTTGTTTTCTTCCTTCAGCCACCACTTAGTGTATATGTGTTTACGAAGTCTAGATTAAGCCTAATTATATATTGTTAGCTTCAACCCCGTTATTCCAGTAAAATACCTAGAATTTAGGTAAAAACAAAATCAGGTTAAATCTCGATGCTTTGTATGCCTCAACTCAATGTTTGGAAGAACCGTTACAGCGCTCGTTTAAAATCAAATTCATCTCAAATATTCTTTGTTAAGGTTAATAACCCTTAACTGGCGACCTTTGGCTAATTAACGACTGTCTTTGAGGTTAACTTTTGGCTTCAAGTGGCAGGTTACGTGTAATCTTGGTTTGCAGGGCCGTAAAAATTATGTAAATTGAATAATACATGATCAACCAAGACCCTCACACGTAACAATATGTATATATTTATATGTGTGTGTGTGTATGTGCAATAACCACAATAACCTAATAACTTCTCGAATTCTTCACACTTTTTGGATGTGCTTGTCATTACAAAACCTTAGATCCACATGCAAGAAATGTGAAGTATTTCTGATGCCTAAAGTAGGATCGAACCTGCATCCAGAGTACCAGAACGAGGTCACGTTGCCAACCTAATCACGAGAAGGATAAAAGTCTTACCACTCATACATATGAAAAACATTTAGGTTGAATATGTTGTATTTCATTTTTTTTTTTTTTTTTTTTAGCTAAGTATTTTTCATGTGAGATATTCTGGGCAAAGGTAAATGGAAACAGTGCCTACGTATTCAGCGAGTCAGTGCTGACGAAGGCCTAGCATCAGTCTGGCTTCTCACAGAGACAAAGGGGCATTGTACCCTGGATGATGCGCTAGCTATGTCGCTCGAAGTCGTCAAATTCCGGTTAGAGTGTTCGTTCGTTTGCTTTCATGGCCGTGTCATGGAAGGTGTGAATTATTTAATTTGAGTACAGGTTAGACATTTCAGAATTAGATTTTCATGTGCTCAGATCCACTTTCCTGTAAGAGTGTGACTGCTTGTGAGGTGAGATGAAACTTTATTTTAAAAACCTGAATGGGTATTAATAATTTTGTTTAACATGTACTGATTCTTTGCATTGGTTACGATGCTGAATATCTTTTTCCCCTTTTATCTTAATCTGCCATGTCTCTTTGTTTTTTATTGATGTTTGATTTTACAATGTTTAATTTTGTGCACTTGTTTTGGGGTTGTTAACGTGGGAAAACATCCCTCATTTATTTTTCTCTGTGCCTATTTTTAAAAGTTGTGTTTTCCCGTTGTTTCCTTAGATGTATTGAAAGAGGTCAATATAAATGGAGGGGAATGTGACTTATCATGAATGCGGTCATGTTACTTATTTTGACTCTTTTGTTATAAAGACTCAACTGATGGACTTTGATAGCACTATATTATATTTCTTACTTGGTTAGTTGGGTTAACAATTCTGGGATGCAGATATTCCCATTTCATTCCTGTTTTGATTCCAATCAACTTGCCATGTTAGTTTACTGAATAAATTATATTTTTGTAGTCAAATTTTTGCTGTTCTTCCTTTGTTCAGTTAGTTATTTGGAGAGAGAGAGAGAGAGAGAGAGAGAGAGAGAGAGAGAGAGAGAGAGAGAGAGAGAGAGAAGAATGTATGTAGTACGCAGGCTGGCCATTGCCACCGTGGTATCTTTGAGATATAAGTTGATATGACAGTGATCTTAAAACAGATGTGGAAGGAGGTTATGACCTTATCGGGCCTTGTATAATAGGGCATAATACATACATATATTTGTCGAATTCAGATACATTTATTGAGCTATGAGGACCATTTACCATAAGCATCTATAATTTTTTAACGGTATACATTTATCAAGAGCAAGCATTTCTCACTTCTAGAAATACTTGGCAATCGCAGTATAATTATGGGATATGATATAAAGAAACGTCTGGGTAATTTGCAAGAAAATTAATATTAAAAACACTGCCATTTTCTACTCTGGTAATCAAATGTTTTACCAGTAAAACGAGACGAAAGATAAGCGATAAAAATGTCTGCCACCTATCTTTTAAAAATATCACAGCCACTTTCAAAAGCAGGTAATGTTTTTTTTTTGCATTATGGAAATTGTGTAGTGGGGGAAAGACAACGAGAGTGTTTAGTGCAACCAAATGTCCATTAGCATATCCAAGCACGAATTTCCCTTATCGTCTTCAGAACTTTCATATTATGCAAATGAATTCTAAGAACACGAGGGTGGGACGGTGTTGCAGTTGTAAAGATTAGCAAGAGCAGCGAGGGACGAAAGAAAGATGGAACAGTGATCATTTTACATAAAAGTTTGTGCCTTTATAATGGAGACTATTCCATGATGTTTCAATATTCGTCAGAATTAACTTAGATGGCTTTCATAATACAGACTATATATGTATTGAAATTCAAGTAAGTGCCCAATATATAGTGGCTTAAAGCTTTACATGTATTGCCAAAGAAAACATTTGATTATTGTTCTTCAATTAAATTAGAAATTACCAGTGCAATACGTCCTTTAACCATGTACATGCAAACACGTATATGTATGTATGTATATATATATATATATATATATATATATATATATATATATATATATATATATATATATATATATATATATATATATATATATATATATATATATATATGTTAAGTATATCTTACTCAACCAGACCACAGAGCTGATTAACAGCTCTCCTAGGGCTGGCCCGTGGATTAGATTTATTTTACGTGGCTAAGAACCAACTGGTTACCTCAGCAACGGGACCTACAGCTTTTGTGGAATCCAAACCACATTATGACGAGAAATGAATTTCTATCACCAGCAATAAATTCCTCTAATTCTTCATTGGCTTTGTCGGAGACTCGAACGCTGGGCCAACAGCGTGCTAGCTAAGAGCTCTACCCACCCCTCCAATGAAGAACTGTGTGTGTGTGTGTGTGTATATGTATATATATTATATATATATATATATTGTATATATATATATATTATATATATATATATATATATATATATATATATATATATATATACATATATATTATATATATACATAGGTGTGTGTCTATGCACACAAATAAAATGTATAAGGTCATATATATTTTTGGACCGAAGGATATGTTCAGATATATATTATGGGGTTATTAAATTCCCGGAAAGAAATTGATTTGTCATGGACTGAAAGGATAAATGAGTGAAGGCATGTGGATAATTAAAATGGTAAAATAGTATCATGCACACGATACCGCAGGTGTCTTCCAATTTCAATAATTCAACCCACGACACGAGACAGGCACAGGATGAATTCCACTTACATTCCTTTTCATTAACCGAAACCAGGTTAAGGTTAATTATTCTCCTCTCTCAACAAACAATTGGGCGAACGCTTATTCATTTCTCCACCCGAAGTCGAACGGTTACGGAACAATGCTTCCTAGATGAAGGTCGTTAAGGCTTTCCATAAGCCAAAGGGAGGAAATAATTGGGGACCGCAGGGCGGCAACAGAATTGCCAAATGCTGGTGTAGTGTTTGACTGCTTGAAGACAATGGCGAAACTAAATTTGATTGCTTGAACGACCTCTGCATGAGAGGCTGCCTCGAAGTTCGCATTCAACGGACTGAATGTTCAACTGTAATGATTTGTTTGAATTTAAGAACAAATGTTAAATATTCCAAAGAAGAATTCTTTTGTTTCAGTCGCTGTGGCCTTTTTCATTCTCTCTTTCATCACTTCTCACTCATAATTTGTATTGATTTTTAAGGTTTTATTCGTTTCTAAAATCTTGTATTTTATATCATACTTAACAACTTTCATATTACGTGCGTCCATTCTTTCGAAAGGTTCTCTCGGTCCATTTATATCGCATACAAACCTTTGCCTTTTAATATCAAACTTCTCAGGCAACTATTTCATAAGATATGCATGATCAAGACACTCTCTTACCCGTCTAAATCCTCACTATTCTTGCCTTGTTAGTGCTGTCATACACCTTCCGGCAGAAGGTAAAACGCAGCAATTGTAAAAGTCGTCTCTATCACCTTTACCTTCATACAGTCGAACAATTATTTCTCTCACCTATTTCCCTCTCATCCATTTATGCATAAAAATACACACTAATCTATATATATACAGGTATATATATATATATATATATATATATATATATATATATATATATATATATATATATATATATATATATATATATTTATATAAATATATATATATATATATATATATATATATATATATATATATATATATATATATATATATATATATATATATATATATATATATATATATGGATTTTTGGAAGTGGCTGTTAGCTCAAAAGCCTCTAGAAAATTTCCTTTTATTGTGAAATTATTGTACACTAAATTTATTGGCAATATGGTTAAGGTCAATAATAGTAGTGAAAAAACAATTGTATAAATATCCAAGGATATTACAGGGAAAAACTTTTAATTATGGAATAATTCGAAAGTTTATAAGGGATTAGAGTCATCAGATATCAATAACACAGACAGAAGTTGGTTTACCTGCTGCCTCGTTCAGGTAAGTATTGACAGATATAATGGAGAAGCTTTTAGTCCTGTGCTTTTAAGTGGATTCGATGGCGCTTACATCAGAGATAATGTACTTTGAAAGCATTACAATTCAGTCCTTACACCTAATTCCAAATTTACATTGCAGATAACATGGATGCCTGCCTAAATATTTCAGCTGGCATGACATATTTTTACAGCCATTTTCACAGTGAAAATGGTTACCGGTCGTGCTTTTTCGTGTGTGCGTTTGCGTATGTGTATAAGCGTGTGTGTTTATGGGTTTGTGTGTGTGGGGGTACATAATAAACACCGCAAATATATCCACTGATGTTAAAAATGCGACACTGTAAACATTGGCAGAAATAGTATTTACTTTATCGGAAACGGTTTATAGGAAACTTTTTATATATATATATATAAAATATATATATCTATATATATATATATATATATATATATATATATAATATATATATATATATATCTATCTATCTATCTATCTATCTATCTATCTATCTATTTATATATATATATATATATATATATATATATATATATATATATATATATATATATATTTATATATATATATATATATATATATATATATATATGTATATATATATATATATATATATATCATATATATATATATATATATATATATATAACCCCATCACGAATCCCAGTCATTCCATGTACGACTGTATTGCATACAGTCTTTCAACTTGCAAGTAATATCTTGGTCGTCACGAAAGATTTCACTTGGAGATTCTATATTTTACTTGTCTTTAGCCGATGATGAGTTCGCCCATCGCAGATGAGGGTCAGTTCGTCAATAGGTTCAAGTCAATTTTAACGTTTCCTGGTCAAGTCTGTCTCAGATAATGTCGAAAACTCCTGATAAAAAAAGGTACTATTCTTGCACACAAAAGAGTACTAAATGTAATCATTCATACGCAGTAATATTCACCAAAACATAATTCTAAAAAAGTGTATTTACAAATCGTTTTAGAAAACTGCTCTTTGCAAAACGTTTATTAACAAATAATTTGAAAAGAACTGATGTAAAAAAAGGTGCATTTAAAATTTTTCTTGAATTTACCTTTTTGTAAAAAAATATCTATACAAATATTTTTTATAAAATTGCTTTTTCTAGTGACCAGTCCATGATACCATTCCACTTAAAAACGAATGCCAGTTGCTAGAATAGTCATGTCTGAGCTTAGAAACGACAGACTTTTGTTCCCAAACATATAATCAGACATTTTCTTTTATACTAATGCATGCCTTACTCACCTAGGGAGAGTTCCCAGAGATTCATTTATAGTGTTGCTCCATTTGCTATTCGTGCTTTAAAAGTAGCAACATTCTTCCTTTTATTGAATCAGTATTCTAAATTTCAGCATTTAACTGGCTCAGATAGATTATATATTATATATATATATATATATATATATATATATATATATATATATATATATATATATATATATATATATATATATATATATATATATATATATATATATATATATATATATATATATATATATATATATATATATATATATATATATATATATATAATATATATAAAATATCAATATAATAAGGAAGAAAACAATGGAGTGCTGCAATGCAAGGCCTTTCGGCACTCCACTGTTTCTCTTTCCTTCGTGGATTTTGTCTTTATTTACATACTCATCACATTCCATATTACCATGAATCAGTTATACACACACACACACGCATACATTACACACATACACACACACACACATATATATATATATATATATATATATATATATATATATATATATATATATATATATACATGGGGTGTGTGTGTATATCCGAGGAATATTGTAATGTTGAATGTATACGATGCAAAATGAACAAAGATGGTAGTTAAATACAGTGTTTCCAAAGACAAAGAGCCCTAAATAAATTTTTGAGCTACAAAATCCTGATCCATCATTTACTCTATCTTACATAATGTTACTTCGTGTGTGGTTCGTCTCATAGCAGCATAAATGAAAGAGACTGACTTTGAATCGAGCGAATACATTTGAACGTCAACAACAGACGCTAAAACGAATGTATATTATTTTTAGCTCTGAACCTCCCTCCCCTCGTTTGCACATTTTCCCGAAATGTCACTGTGTTATTAATACACAAACAAAAAAATGCCTTTAGAACTCGTCTGAAATGGCAAAGGTACACGTTATGCGATGTGTTTTGTACATGCATAGTACCAAAATAAACACTCTTTTTTTATATTACGCAACATTTCTCACATATATGACGAATAATCAACACAGGTAGTGTTTTTTATTTTAATAATTCCTTTAGGTAACCTTGAACATGGCAGTAGATATGAAGAGACTGAAATGTATATTTTCGATATTTTCTTGTGTTCATTTGTCTTCCAGTCAGGAAACATGGTTAGAATATGCTGACATATTTTAAGTTTTATTTTATATTTGGCTAATATGCTAATTAAAACAATGATGTTGAAAGTTGTTCTTTTCACATTAATACAAAAAGGCAGAGCATATTTCCAAGTAGCCGGCAGCAATGAGTTTAATTTATATTTCTCAGTATTCTTATTTGTCCTATACAAAAGTTTTTCACTTTGTAAGAGGTTAAGAAAACCCTTTGCTAATTGTGTAATTATAAAACATTGACTTGATAATTGCTGGAATCGTTCTTTCATCAATTTACTATTTTCTTAACATTCAAGAAATTCAGCCTTTCAGATGAATGTTTCAAGAAAAAATAAGACACCGAAAATATTTTTCTGACATTTGTTTTCACTTTGGCATTATTTTAGAGTGTTCTGACATGATTAAAGTTCGTCTTCTTGATCTTCTATAATTTTCGTAGAAAAATTTTTTACTTTATTTTATTCAGATCTAAAATTTCCTATTAGTGATATTTTAGATAAAGAAAACGACAACTAAATAAATGTAGTTCGAATTCATGTAATATATCAGCTAAATGTATGGAATGTAAAAAGGTGGCGAATCCATTGTGAAATGTGCAATACTTTTATATTAAACTTATTTGATTCGTGAGAACAAGAAACTGAACGTGAATTTTTGACAAAAAACATATAAGAGAAAATTGCAAATTCATAAGTTCTGGATACAGTTCTGAATCGATTGTTTTCAAATGAATATGACGCAATTATGGTATGGAGAGAGAAGTGGTGATCCACAGGATAATCGAGGCACAAAAGACAGAAAGAAGTCTGGAGAAGTTCTAAAATTAAATGAAGTTTTCTAAGAGGACGAAAAAGTTTTGATTCTTGAAGACGATATTCGGTCATGTCTTCATCGTGCACTGAACCGCGTCTTGAACTTGCATGACACCACCGTGGGAGTCTTTAAAAGAGATAGTTGTATTCATGTATAAATATTACAATTGAAAGCATCTTGATCTTTTGTGGGGTGGGGAGGAGGAATTGGGGTGATGTTGATGAAGGGATTCGAGGAAATTAGGATAAAAGGGTAAAAAAATGTGTGTATTTTCAACTGCTTTGATGGTATAGAGTGGTAGGCTTTCTTTAGAAAACGGAAAGATCGAATGGTATGTGAAAGGCGTGGTTGCTCTCTCTCTCTCTCTCTCTCTCTCTCTCTCTCTCTCTCTCTCTCTCTCCTACACCTTCATCCCCAGATGCACTCATAAATCCATTTAAGATGAGTTCATTTTTGAGGGGGAGGCCTGCAGCTCTACCTGTTGGCATTAGTGCATTTTTTCATGTGGTTATTTACCTATTCGCAGTGTGGTCTGCAATATTTTGGAATCTGCACCTTTTGGATGAGACACAGTTTTTTAATAAAGAGGTCTCACATTTCGAATAACAGCTCCCTCTACTAAAACCCCGTTTTCTCACTGACCATGATTTTGCAGAGGTCCTTTTGTTCAAACAAAATTTTACCTCTTCAGTACTGCAAAGTGCTTTTTTTATTTAAAACTTCACCCAGAACTTAATTTAAATACTGTACACTAACTGTCTTACCATCTATTTTTTAAACGCATTAAAAAGTTCAGCTGTCGCTTTTAATCTTCATCCGATAGTCTACTGTAAAGTGTATATTATGTTGTTCTGTACTGACGACTTGGCCCCCTTTAAGTTTTGGGATAGGTACAATTTCAATCTTAGCTCAATATTAAGAAGTAATTTCTCCAACCAAGATGTCTACAACCCTGTATTAAGTGCCCCGTTAACTAGTGTGACTTTATGTTTTATATCTATCTTCCAAATCAATTTGCTCTTCTTTTGGTTACAGTATCGACGTTGTACTGTTTACTCCCACCGTAGCAGAAGCCCTCAGTACTGCCATTGCCTTCAAGAGAGGGATTAATCAACCAGAGGGCTCACGAGTAGTGTGTTGAACACCTTTGAGGAGCCTACATCATTTTCCTCTATATGACATGCCCGCTCATTCTTGTTTTCCGGATACTGAGACCACTCAGTTCAACTTTCACTCCAGTCATTGAGCACTTTCAAGGCTTTACTTCACGACACCGCCTGACGTTTTTGTAGAGAAAATGAGCGGTTTCCTTGCAGGGAAGATGACTGGTCTTTTAAGCGAACAATGAAATGCCTCGTAAAATAGCTTTCGTTACGTGACAGAAGCACAGCTTCACGTTCTACTCGCCAAAGTATTTTATGTATTGCTGGCATAATGTTTTGTCATCATAGTAAGTTAATTACTACAAATGTTATCTAGTATATTTCTTTAGTAGGAACGCTTAAATCAGAAAATAAAATAAATTCACAAGTTTGCCGGGACTTGATGCCAAATAGCAGAAGTGTCGAATTAGTTCACGGTAAAATATCCATTACAAAGATAGGGAAGATGATAGATGTACAGTAGTCATTGTACTTGAGACCATCAAAAATAAC
>NC_089747.1:64066139-64071139 GCF_040412425.1 Macrobrachium rosenbergii | reverse complement strand
TTCTTTTTTTATCTTTATATTTTTTCACTGTGCTGTTGAAACTTTATGACTTGATCAAGGGGGATTCCCTTCAATAAGCTGGTCGGACCGATGACCCACACATTTGCCTGGCATTTCGTGAAGTTCCCACGCCTTGCCCTTTACGTTTTAGCCCCCGCATTCTACCATTTGGGAAGATCGCACTCACACTCGAAATCGCAAGTCATCCACGGACCACCTTCTCCGCTGCTGGAACCAAATGTGATTTTACATTTAAAGTTCTCTTTAACAAAGACGTCCAGTCAATCACGCTTCTTAAAAACATCTACTTAATTTGAGTGCCAGTAATCACCCAATCTCTTGGCAAATGTCCAACCTTCCAGTATCGGAAAGTAACTAAGCCATATTAACTCATCGGAACCCCTTTAGGCACCCTCAGTGAGCTTCTTCGAATTCATTATTCTTTTGTCTGTTTCTCATTATTGGCGTAATTGTGGCACTGATCTCTCATTTCACTTTTGCCTCTCATCGATGAATCTTACTGGGACTGTTGTCTGAATCCTCAGTTTCTGATTCATCCATCAGTCAGGAATCCCCTTCAGGATCAGTAATTTACTTGCATTCCTAAGTTCCCATGAATGTTGTTTATGTGAATATACTCTTTAAGTTTACCCCACGTGTTTACAGTAATATTTTGCTTCAGTAGGGCATAAGAGCCTTACGCTCATTTAAATTTGGCACCTTTTTTCCTCTTTGTTTTATGTTTCATATATACGAATCGGAATCACATAGCTAAATTATCTATAACTGTTAAGACCTGGTCTCACAGAAAATATTTCAAAGTAGATTGATTTATCTCAAAGAAAAATATATATATATATATATATATATATATATATATATATATATATATATATACATATATATATATATATATATATATATATATATATATACTGTATATATATATGTGTGTGTGTGTGTGTATATATATATATAAATATATATATATATTAAAACTATATAAATAATTTTTATATATATATATATATATATATATATATATATATATATATATATATTACATATAATATAAATATATATATATATATATATATATATATATATATATATATGTGTGTATATATATATATATATATATATACTGCATATATGTGTGTGTGTCTGTGTTTTTGTGTGTTTCTTTGTCTATGATGACAAGAGAGACCAAAATCTCTGGCCCTTTATTTACTAACTATTGTCTTCCATATCCCATCATATACCCTCCAGCCACTTCATTTGGGCCTCCCTTTCTTTTCCTTTCCCTTGCTTTTATTGCCCGTATTCATTCCCCGTCACCCCTGAGGATAAACATTCTTTCCAAAGTTCGTTCTCTATTCAGTCGGTCCCCTCCAATCTCTTATATGGAAAAAAAAACATTCAATCCGGGTTACTTTTATTTTTATAACGTTTTTCGTGTAACTTTCAAAGAACACCAAATTTTTTTTTCATTTTATTTGCGAAAACAAAGAAAAACAAAGGTGACATATAAAACAGAGGATTCTAGGTTTTGAATCTATGTGGATGTGATACAGTGGCAATGAAATGCATGATATTTATCTGTTCATGGTTAGAAAACTAAATGTTTTTGAGAGAATTGCAGTGGTTAAAAAGAGAAAAAATACATCTGTGTGATAACTGAACGCTATAAAGGTAGGTAAGTTGTGTTTGTAGCATTACGAGGAATTTGGGGACAGGTCAACAAATATAAAAGACTGCGTTTTAGTAATACTTCGAATTTTCTTTGACTTTTATCTGCCCGCCCTTGTGAAGTATATTTTACGGAAAGTTCTGGATCACTGCAATAAGAAAAGGAGAGTAAACAGTAAATTGATATTGGTGCATGTTAGAATTATTTCGGTCAGACTGTATCCACATTGCTTAATTCTTAAGAACTGAAGTCAACTAAAATAAGAATAAAATGTTGAAACTAACAGAAACGACGCCAGTGAGAAACATCTACCTGGCTTAGGTTTATTATTATACGATATTTGGCTGAAATAATGCGTTTCATAATAAATTAGATACATACACACACATACATCCATTTATATATATATATATATATATATATATATATATATATATATATATATATATATATATATATATATATATATATATATATATGTGTGTGTGTGTGTGTGTGTGTGTGTGTGTGTGTGTGTGTTTGTTATTTGTGTGTGTTCCATGTGGATTTGTGCGACTATGTTTGCATACTCACGTGGGCTTGTGTGAAGTCGATAATAGCTTTAATTCTTCTAGGGCGATGAGAGACTTTAGCAACATGAAGAGAATATTATATCTGCCTTCTGATAAAAAAAATGGTGAAAAACTAAATGTTTCTTTTGTTTATAGACCTCTTTTTACTAAGATGATTAGCGTGTCTAGGGGAAACCAGTTACTCATGAGATTTTAAATCTCATGTCCTTAAGCTTTGGGAGCGGACTCATACTGAAATATCATGATAACTCAGGCAATAGTTTTGAAATATGTAGTTTAAATGCTATGCTTGGATGAGTGTTATTCCAGTTGGTGAACTTAATGAAATATCGTTGGATCAAATTCCTAAATTGCCGTCAATCTAACTCATTCAGTCGATGTCCCAAGGCATAATGATTTGCTATAACAAGGCTTAGAAAACCAGATAACATGAAAAGACGCCATTGGAAACCCTTGATTCCCTAAGTTTTAGGGTTTTTTTTTCTACGCTAAGTAGCAAATGGGCAGCACACGGTCTGAACTCGATGGACGCAGATGCTAATACGTAGTTTTCTGACAGTTCCTTAAGACACTCTTCTTATCCATCAAGTTTCCATCTACATATCGTGTCTTTCCTGAATTCTAAAACCCTAGT
Organism: Macrobrachium rosenbergii; assembly: GCF_040412425.1. Taxonomy (NCBI): domain Eukaryota; kingdom Metazoa; phylum Arthropoda; class Malacostraca; order Decapoda; family Palaemonidae; genus Macrobrachium; species Macrobrachium rosenbergii. Next base: position 64,068,243 of record NC_089747.1, on the reverse strand, counting down.
ATTAATAAAGAATAATAATTAAACAAACTCTAGAACCTGTATTCTTTAAAACACTCCATGATTCTATCTAAACAATCAAAAGTACCTTTTGCACTAAGCATCCTGAACACAATCTACATTGCATTTCCGTTAGTTCTAACATGCCTCTTTGCAAGGTACATGTTTGGCAGTGTTTAATTTCTCACGCATTTTCTTGAGTAGTCCATTAACGGTTGTCTTAATAAGAAGGAAAATCTTTAGCAGAACACCGCGACAGTTAAGACGACATTCATTTTCCTTATGTTGTGTTGAGGACTTTCCCCTGATGCAAATAATTCCAAAGTCATCCGCGTTATGAGCCTTAAAGAAGTTTCACTAGTTGTTCTTAACTACTCTGAAAATAATATATATAGAAGGTACTTTAGTACTGGGTAAATCTGAAAGCCCTTATCTGCTAATGAGGCCGATATATTTCAACCCTTGTCTCTTTTTTGCCACTCCGTGCTCCCTTCGAAACCTAGATTACTTACCGTTTATCCACTCGACGGATCTTCTGCTTCTTTTCTGTCAGCATGGCGAAATCGCATTAACACACTTCGTTGATTCCTCGGCGCTTTTCACTAATCCTCTTTGGTTCTTAAGAAGGATCGGCCCGATTCTGTTGGATGTCGAGATGAAAGGAAGGAGTTAAAGGAGAGTTACTGGTGCATTAATTCTCGTATTTTCTTCTTAGAAGCATGAATACCCTGATACGTATAGTTTTAGATGTCAAGGTCATTTACTGAGGGGTGCTGTCATTTTTATTATCCTGACTAAATATTACTATGAGATTCACAGCCGTTGTCCCGGTGTTTTTCCGGAATAAAATTTTATCAACGTACCTGACAAAGATGACACTTTGTCCCTACCTAATTTTTTTTACTGTATTCTGTATTACGAAAGTTGCATAATTCTGGTAATTATAAGAGTAACACCGACTTATTGTAGATATCGCCAGCAAACTCAGAGGAATGTCTTTCGAAGATATAATGACGTAACTTATGACGTCATTAACTTGCCTCCTTCTCGATGGATAATTGTCTATTCGTGAAAAAGTCTCAACCTCTGGCAACAATGAAATACAACCGATACTCCTTGTTTACACTTTGTAGTAGTATTATATAGGATTTATGCCATGAGGTCGAGTGCTAGAATCCTTGAAGAAAAGGGTTTCCACAAGTGATCCGAGGAATTACTTTCTATCACTATTTCTCCGTTGAAAAATTATATAATTAAAAATCAATTAACGAAGTGAAAAAAACTTTGGCATTCGGCGTAACTCCTTTGATATTTTTCCTAATATGACAGTGACGATCATTGTGATAAATAGAGAATTGCATAGGATTAGATTGGTAAGTGATCTTAACACAAAATGACCAGCAACCCTCTATCTCTTTTTCCCGGTAATATTCTGTAATTTTTTTTATACATTGCTTTTTCCTTGCTTGCTTTCCAACACCTCCAGCTATTTCTCAGACCTGAATGACATTAATAGGTTCCACCCTTAGGTTATGCCATAAATTCCATGATCCATATCAGTCCAATCCACTGTGAAGAGAGAGTGGCCAGTTTAAAATAGTAATCTGTGAAGTATAGGGTGATAGGGAAATTAAAATGGAGAATGCTATTTATTTATAAAGTGGCTCGAACACCGTAAAGGTGTATTTTCTGTAAGTTTTGTCGCTGTTTGAGGTGTTGGTTTTTAGAGTAGATCATTAAATCGATATACTTCGATTTATTGATAAGTATTAATATGTGTAATACATTTTTATAATGAAACAACTATTGATAGGCTGATATGTTTCAAAAACATATTTTGCAAGAACAGAAATGAAACATCCAATACAGAAAAACAATTTATTCTCCATCGCTGTCCAGGAAGAGGTCTTCATCCTCATCATCAGTGGCTATGTTTATGATGACAGGTTCCACGCTCTAATGGATATTATCCAACGTCCAGTACCCCTCAAAGCGCTGAGACCCGAATAGCTCCTGTCCATACTCTCGGGTTAGCGCAAAGCCTGGCAGTCTAACTTGGCCTGAAGGTCCGCCCTGATGAGTCACCCTGTTATTCATTTACCTGTTC
>NC_089747.1:64058639-64063639 GCF_040412425.1 Macrobrachium rosenbergii | reverse complement strand
ACATCTTCTAAAAACATAACAGACACCTCACACGTCTCGAACTGTCTACCTACCCGCCCAGTTCTCCTCGCTGCTTGGGAGAAAGGGAGCTGGGGATTGGCACAATACATGTACACATCGTTACCAGGGTCTGAGCGATATCAGGCAGGGCAGCCGATCGAGGCTACGGCCTACCCCAACACCAAATCAAAGTCCATCGTAAAGAAGGCATCGTGCTTACCCCATGTAGAAAATGGGAAAAATGCACGTTAAAACGAAGAAGATATAGTAGTAGTATATATATATATATATATATATATATATATATATATATATATATATATATATATATATATATATATATATATATATATATATATATATATATATATATATATATATATATATATATATATGTTACAGTCAACATTATGTAATCAGTCATTACGCAGAATGACTGAAATTAAAGTCATCACGGTAATGCACTTTTAGGACATTTGATCCCCTAGGAGCTAGTACTAAACACGGCGAAATATATTTGACTTCTAGGACTAGCATTAAAACCGGCGAAACAGTGTAGGTGACTCACTGTTTCGCTGTGTTTAGTACTAGCTCCTGGGGGATCAAATGTCCCTAAGTGCATTACGCGTGATGACTGAAATTTCAGTCATTACGCATAATGACTGATTACGCGCGTTGACTGTAACATATATATCATTTGGCAAATGGATCCAAATTTCCATTCCTAAATGTACTTTCTTTGTTCTTGGAAATGTTCCTTATAAAGTGTAATATTACGTTGAAAAATAAATCTCCCTATTATCAAAATACCTTCTATTATATATACATACACACACATACATTATATATTATATATATATATATATATATATATATATATATATATATATATATATATATATATATATATATATATATATATATATGTATATATATATGTATATATATATATATATATATATATATATATATATATATATATATATATATATATATATATATATATATATATATATATATATATATATATATATATATATAATATTGATAATAATAATTATTTTCCTGTCCTTCACCATAGAGTAAGTTATTACAGCAAACCGACTTTAAATAACGTATTAAACTCTTTTGGCATATAATATTTAGACTGCGAAAAAAATTTTTCTAATTAAATAAATTGTTAAACATCATACTAGCGTCATTGATATGAATTTTGTTATGCCAAATTCAATTTAGGAGCCTCTGAATTCTGTATTATAATCCTACTGTTTTGGGGAATATTTAATTTTTATTTAGGGTTATCTTTTTCATCGTTTATATTTATTTTTTCTTCCATTCGTTTGTTAGTTACTTGGCGTCAACGCACATCACATTAGAACGATCTTATTTTGTAATAATTTTTATATGGTGAGGGAAATTTTATTTTCTTATTTTACTTTTGTCCTTCATATTCAGTCACCCAAAATTTTTGTGTGTTTCTGAATTTCTGTATTGAATTTCAGTTTTTCAAAGCTTACGTGTAAACAAAAAGTATATTAAAAATTCATAAAGAATAAAATTAAATACTTTAGGCAAAGAAAACAGTAGGATTATAATACAGAATTCAGAGGCTCCTAAATTGAATTTAGCATAACAAGATTCATATCAATGACGCTAGTATGTTGTATAACAATTTTTTTAACAAGAGAAATATTTTTCCGCTAAATCTAAATATTATATGCCAAAAGAATTTAATACATTATTTTAATTCGGTTTGCCGTAATCCACTTACTCTGTGGTGAAGGGACAGGAAAATTATTTTACATTTATAAATATACATATATATATATATATATATATATATATATATATATATATATATATATATATATATATATATATATATATATATATATATATATGTGTATGTGTGTGTGTGTGTGTGTGTGTGTGTGTGTGTGTTATGATTAAAACTATAAAATAAAAAAAGGAGGTAAGAACTACCACGAAAAAAAAACAATTAAAATAGGGAAGAAGAGATGAATGTAAAGTTTCAAAAAATACTGGTTATGGTAGTACCCAGGGCCACTATTTATACAAGGAAGAATTAAATCAATGGTAGTTGAAGGATACTGAGATGCTTAGATTCTAGCTGAGTACAGAGATCAAAAAATAGCCATTTGTTTCAAACCCCGGATTCAAGAACATTTTTGAATGTCTGCTTTTTAAACCGTTCGTGCTTTCATGAACAACGTGTGATGCATCCGATATTATTCTGTGGTTGGACATGCCATTATAATTGCAAACGGCAGAGGTTTTAGGTGCGTGTCTGACAAATCCTTGGTGTTTTGTTTCTTTTTGGGAATAGCCTTTTTCGTAAGTCTCATAAGACGTATTGCAATGCTCAAAGGCCACCATATATGCGGATATCTCTTTTGGGTTTTATCTTTAATTACATCATGAGATGTTAATTTTACTGCTATAAAACATCTCTTCTGTAGATTTTTCCGTTATTTTTAAATGAAGACAGTTGCTCATGAATTGGTTTGAATTTCGCTATCCTCGCACCTAGGGGGAAAAAACCTTAGTCCCTGTCAAATCAGTTGCCTACTGATTCAAACTTTATTGATATATCAGTAGAATGAAGGAAATGGATGCTTGGTAACGAGGAAGACGGTTTTGGTGTACTGTGTGTTTATGATTTGCAGTTTCTTTGATTTGTAGGATATCATGATTGATATGTTGCTATCCATTTTCTCTTACTTTAAAACTGATGTTTGTTACATTTTATTTAACTGGCCAAAAAATATATGAAACTCACCAGACCTGATACCAAAATTGCAATAAGTCATCCACAGACCTCCTCCATAACATTTTCTTCAGATTTAATGGCATTTATGATGACGTTTAGAAATACTCATTATGTAAATTAGCTAGATCAGGGCTCAGTGGTTTGTGTTTAAAGAACTAAGCTTTTTTTATAAAAATAATTTTAAAAGTAAAAGTTAATTTTTTTTAAACCAAGCAGTAATGGTTAGCATCTGGTGCCAGTTTGTTAGACCTAATTTAGTCTCATTCTATATGTACTTTCGTGAATCACGAATTTACATTTTTATTTAATAATTGTAAGTTGGGAAGGCATTATTGGCCTTGACGAAATTTATATAAGATAATTTTATAACCTTGCATATCTAAAGGGTTTATGTCTTACATTAGAAAAGTAATGCTTCTTTTAAATACACTAGAATAGAATCATATAATTTTTAAGTGAGTGGGTGACATCGCAGAGAAGCTGAGGGATTAGTAAGAGCGAATTGTTTTTCAAATCCCAGTGTAATTTAACTGTGAGTAGATTTTATTTCCTTAGAAAGTGCCACAACATCATTGCTCACTGATACCGGTAAATTTAGTTTCAATCGATGTATTTTGAAAAAAGGAAAGTTTTTAAATATAAAACTTTCCTCTAAATTATTTTTATTTACTAAGAAACTATTTAAATCTTTATAACAGAATATAAAACTAGTCAAAAGGGATGATAATCAGTATCTTCTGAAGAAAACTTAATTCCCTCGACAACCCCAGAGATACCATTCGACCCATTCACAGCACCCTCTCCAAAGAACCCTGAAAGGATTTTAATTACCATTCTTGTCAGGTCACTTGAAAAGGAAACGTGCTCTCAGGTCCCCAAGACATTGGGCACTCGAGCATCGAAAACTCTGTATAGTCAATAGAGAGAAACCATCATTTCGCTGTTGCTAGATGGCTGGAGATCCCTGGCCAGCGGCCTTCGTACATCAACAAGGAAAATCCGTTGGCAATCGCATTAAAACAGAAATCAGGAGTGAGGGAAGTAGGTGATTGCATCATTTGTAATGAATCACCGTAATGATTAGTCTTTTCTTCAACAAAGTTACTTCCGGAAACATAGAAATGTGATTATTTTGAGGTAGAGTAATTTTTCTTTCAAGCACGGAAAACTTGATTTATATCTTTTTTAAAAGTAAATTGACTGATCATTAATTTTTCATGTATAATGAAGGGGACTAGGCATACTTCTTATGAAATACTAAACTTTTTAGTCTTACATGGCTGCAAATGTGTCGTCAGAAAAACAATTAAGAGGAACGAAAAGATACTGACGGGATAACAGGCGTTTGGTGGAAATTTCGCTGGATATAAGTAGTATAGTATATCTTTCTTTAACTGGAACTTGAAAAGGTCGGGTGATTGTGTAACCATGCAAATTATGCAAATGGAAATAAAAACATTGAAATTGAGGAAAATATGAAGTATAAATGTGTAAGAGGGGAAGACGCAGAATTTCACTGAGAAAATATTTTCCTACATTTGAATGGCAAGAAATATATTAACATGGCGTACGTAGAGAGACATTGCATGTTTATATAAAACGCGGACGATATGTGAATTATGAGCTGAGCGAAGTTCGTGTATGAATTTTAGAAAAGTGCTAAAGAGAAATTGCCTTGTTTTGTCCCTGCTGCATTCCCCCATCTCTAGCATTAAGTACGCAGAAGAGTCTAGTCATAAATCCAAAAGCAAAAAGCCCCAGCAAGAAAATAATTGAATTAGTAGTGTATTCTATTTTTACTAAGGTGCCTGTCAACGAAACATTTTCCATTCTCGCAATGTCAGTTACTTTCCTATCAGGACGGCGGGGCAAGTAAATGCTATAAAACTTGTATAGTTGTACAGTGCAATAGTAATTGTATATGGTGGCATTAAGAAAGAATAAATTCATATGCAGCTATCACATTAGCTATGTCATTAAGAAAATTATTTTATTCCAGGCATCAAATACAAAACGCAAAGTTACAATTACTAAAACATGTTCTAATGATCCGTTTCTCTTTGTTTCATGTCATAATTTTAAATGATATCTTAACAACACCTTACCTTTAGCTACCAAAATCTTTTTTATGGAGAAAGCTATTTATAAAAGAAACCAAAAGAATCATAGAGCCCTTTGTGATTATGAAAGGAGGGGCATTTCATTCATC
>NC_089747.1:64043639-64051139 GCF_040412425.1 Macrobrachium rosenbergii | reverse complement strand
GATATTAAGACTGAATACTCTAAAGGTACAGTGATCCCATAAAACTTACTTATCTCTTGAGAAAATCAATGTAACTTTATCAAGTTATGGGTGAGGTAACAATTAACAAGTTATAAACAGACTAGTGGAAAATGGGTATCACTTCAACAAACACTATAACTGTTTCTCAGGTTCTATTTTACCTAGATAAGTCTCAGGTGAACAAACAGATATATCACTTACCTTGTACACATTCATTAATTTCTCTAATTACTGGTGGTCAAAATGAAACACTGTGTTTTTTAAACTTTAAACAAACAGGTTTATTTCTAAGTTCAAAAGTTATATGCAGAGTTCCCAATCTCAAAAAAATTTACTATTGATTGATAACAGTGTAAGATTTCAGTATTTCTTAATCAAGTTTAATTCACAAAACTTTACTTTATTAAGGAAGCAAATTGGTTAAGTAAGATTCAAACCATTAACTATCATTCAAGTTATAAACATATACCTGATTAATTACATTTAACACGAATGTTCACCAAAATATTACTGACTGAATCCACATAAATATTTTCTGAAATCTCAATAATAAGTATGCACTAATAAAATGCTAAGTAATCACGGGTACAAAACTTTGTAAACCACTAATTATAAAATTAGGGTAATATGATAGCACAGATATATGAGAATGAAATATGCAAAAATGGAAATATACCAATAGCCATTTCTAAGACAAAAATATGGTTAAAGATTATATCAATCTTTCAAAAGATCACCTTCATTTTAAAAAAAAAAGGTTAAACTCACGTCTTTCTAAGACTTTCTCAAAGACAACACTGCCAAGTCACAATGACACACACAATGATATATAATTAGCCGCAAGACACATTAGAACTCACAATAAGAGATATGTTCATCTCTTATCAAAATAATAATTCTCTTTCACCTAGAACATCACTTTACTGTAACTCTTAACATAATAAAACCAGTAATGATCACATTACCTTTCTCTAGGTGGTACACCATTACACACTTTATACAATGCTTGCACAAAATAATATCTCAGATCACCTCTTACAAAATTAATACACTTCTTGGGTGAGTTTAATAAAACTTTTACAAATATGAGAGCAGCCAACAACCCTTATACATAAATGGTATTATTGAGAGAGAGAGAGAGAGAGAGAGAGAGAGAGAGAGAGAGAGAGAGAGAGAGAGAGATGCTTATCTCAGGGACCCCTTTTTCTGACTGAGTGACTCTGGATCAGCACTGCACTTTTAACTCCAAACCCTCCCAGAATACATGATACATAAAGTGTACATACATTATACATACAGGTATACATGGATGGTATACATACAGGGACTCTAAGGCCCAGAAGGAAATATGCCAGGGCTCTTGTCTCTATGATGGACATTTCCTTGGACACTCACACACTTGAACAAACAAAAGGAAGGTATTTTGGACCCAAAACCGGCTGGCTGTCAACATGTCAACTTCAACTACCTCACTCACTCATTCTCTCTTTCTCAGATTACGAAAAAGAATAAGCACAGACACAGATAATGATTTCTGAATAGGCATACAGAACAAACATGTAACAGGCAATTCACCGATAGCTGTCAAGTCATCAGATAAGTCAAGAGGGCTTTGTCTTTCTCCAAATACGACTTCCTGGAACCCCAAACAACTGTGTAAATATAGTGGGAAATGTTACGCGACAAGGATCTACCTTCTCTCTCCATAACATGCTAAGAATTCGTTTTAATGTACTAAACAAATGGAAAAAACATATCAAAACATTTTAAGATTACAAGACACACAATTTATCTGTAAGAAAAGACATTTTAAAATCACATCTTCACAATAGATGATGAATCTGCAAAGCAAAACATTGAAATTTTCACAGAGATACATATAGTATTAGTATATATATATATATATATATATATATATATATATATATATATATATATATATATATATATATATATATATATATATATATATATATATATATATATATATATATATAGATATATATATATATATATATATATATATATATATATATATATATATATATATATATATATATATATATATATATATATATATATATATATATATATATATATATATATATATATATATATATATATATATATATATATATATATATATATATATATATATATATATATATATATATATATATATATATATATATATACATCAGCCAGACCTCCTTTACATATTTTTTTTTACAATCTGCATGACCAGAAAAACCACAGACGAATGTCTGCATGTTTCAGGTGGCAAATGAGAATTACAGAACTTCCACCATGCATATGTATTGTGTAATACAGTATGTATCTATTCAAAATTTTTAGTATTGATCGTGCTAACACTTATGATTTTTTTAATAATACAAATACCTATGTGTGTTTCTCTCTCCTCTCTCTCTCTCTCTCTCTCTCTCTCTCTCTCTCTCTCTCTCTCTCTCTCTCTCATTATTCTCTGGAGTAAGCCATCACCAGGATTTTCGGAAAAAATATCTACTCGTTAAAATTTAAAGTGTGGAAGGAATTTCTCAGAAATGAGTACAGGGGCTGTCTACGCTCGCGTCGTAAATCACTCGTAACGTTATTAGGCACAGTCGGCTCTCGGAGTAGACGGAGTGATGTTATGCGAAGCATTAAGCGGCACCCTGGCACCAACAGATAATGGAGGAAGGAGACGGGTGGGGACTAAGGTCTAGAAGATTGCTTTCCCTTAAAGGAAATTGGGTAGTATTTAAATAATTAAGAAAATGAGTGTTAGAATTATTTTTTTATCCTGATGGGAAATTGTACTGTCAGAGAGAGAGAGAGAGAGAGAGAGAGAGAGAGAGAGAGAGAGAGAGAGAGAGAGAATGAAAAATAAAATAAACATTTACAACCATACAAACACCTCAAAATAAAATTATTTCAGATTTCAGCTCATCTCTCTCTCTCTCTCTCTCTCTCTCTCTCTCTCTCAGTTATTTATTTTGTAAAAGGCTTCACTGGATCATTCATTCGTGGTATTTTATTTCACTGTATGGTGTTATTCTGCATAAATAAATTATTACAAAAATCGAAGCGTAAGCAGGTGTTGAAATTCATCAATAAAAATAACGAATAAAATGCTTCAAATAATACGGCAAGTCAGAGTGTAAACTGGAATAAAACAAAATTAATAAATTATTCTAGTTGAATATCATTCCTACCTACATCACGAACTTTGTTACTTCTATATTTTTTTTCCCATTAAAACTTCTCTGATGACATTGTATCATTGTAACTACTGATAATCGGGAATAAGTTTTCAACAATCCTCCGTTAGAAGACGATGACATGATGTCTTTCTCTTGACGAATTAAAAAGTTTTCTAGGTTGGGGAAAGGAGGAGTAAAAAACGAAAACTGAATTGATGATAGGAGAGAGAAAGAGAGTGATGAAAATTTACGATGAAATATAAACGAAGAAAATGCTTATAAGTAATATGCAAATATAATGCAAACACAGTACGACGCACACAGAAACATTATACACACACACACACACACACACATATATATATATATATATACACACACAATAGTGGAACTTAAATACTTTGATGATCATTTAAATTGTCCTTCTTTTACTTTTGCCTGTATTCACTGAGGCCTGAATTTGAGTAAAAATGGTTTTTACAATATTTAACTGTAACCCACTTGTTGTTTTCTTCGAAATATTACAAAAGAAAGATTATGTTATGGGTCAGCTTTGTAATTTGCATAATAAGTTTGACGACCCTTCATTAGCAAATCATTTATGGTATTCATTCTTATTTCATGTTATGGGGTTAATAATTACTCGGAAAATTTCCAAAATAGGCTATAAACTTTACACAGACATCGACAGCAGGGAAAACTAAGGACTTAAACATGATAAAATGTTCGATAATAAAAAGTAATCGAGTAAGCATTTACTAAGGGATTCAGACCCGATGAAACACGGTTTTTCGGCAACACCTTTTTATCAAAGCATCGGATAAAGGTGAAAGTTGGCAAGTGTATTTTATATAACCCTACCCAATGTTTACAAGTATTATTTAGTACCTAAGTTCAATAGTCATAACACTTATCAGAGTAAAAGTGTGTTCCCTATGACATAGCCATCAAAATCTCAGATAAGTGTTTTGAACACAACAGTGACGTTAACCTACGACGTCATGAGGCGCCACCCGCAATGAAGAGAAGTTAAATTGGGGAAAACGTCTCTTCAGTATGGGTCTGCCCATTTGCCAATAACACATTAACTAATTGATATTAGTACCCAAAGCCAAGAAAAAGAGGAGGTCTGCTCACTTCTCCCCAGATTCCCCATGTAGGCGGAGCTCTGTCTACTTCCTTATTGCGTCAGCTGGTGAATTGCTGTAATGAGCAGGTACCTCTAAGATACCTCTTCGCCTACGTAGTTACCCCAGGTGGGAGGCGACTCCATCCAACTCCTAGGCTCCAGCAATATCAATGATGGTGAGCAGGATTTGTCATCGTCCCCTTGATTGCATTATCATTCCTAATAAAAATATTATTATTATTATTATTATTATTATTATTATTATTATTATTATTATTATTTCTATTATTATTATATTACTATTTTGTGGAAGTTTCATCTCAACTTCCACAGCAGTTGTTGGGATTAAGTTGTTAGCTTGGAATTCTTCCATTTTCTTGATATTCGTATTGTTTCTACTTTAAAAATATTCTGTAATGTAGGTCATTTGCTATATCTACATCTATTCAGGCAAAAGAAAACAAAAAGACAATCCGTTTTGTTTTACCTCAGGTTTCGACACTATAGTCTTCTATTTGCTGCAGCAAGAGAAGAGTGTTGCCAAGTAACTATTACCCACTATAAAAATAATTACTTATTCACGCAATAGTAAATCTTGCCACGGGTCTTCTCTCTTGTATGCAAAGTGGCAAGCAGACGCACAAATGCAGTCTTGCAACCACGGGGACAGTTCCATATCCTGCTGGTCATTATCGAATTTGTTGAAGCCTAGACTGTGTTAGCATATCCATTCACCGCCTACCTGGTGGATGGGCGGAGCCTCATGACGTCATATTATGTTTACGTCACGAATTGTTTTAGGATCCTTGTCTGTGATTTTCTCGGTTCCGGCATCGGCGACTTCATTTTACTCTATAAATATCAAAACTATCGAACTTAGGTACTAAATAACACTTGCAAAAATTAGGTATGGTTATAAAATATACACTTGCCAACTTTCACCTTTATCCGATGCTTTGATTAAAAGTTGTCGCCGAAAAACCGTGATTCATCGGCTCTGAATCCTTTAGGAAGTTAAAATAAAAGACATTGGAGGATGATATTATAGGGGGAAAACCGCCCCATAAAATTGCGCCTTATTAACGATGGTATTTCTCTCTGAATTCATTTCATTAATATCGTTACAGGTAATTTGGGATCCGTTTTTGAACAGCACCCCTTGGGGGAAAATGACGAGAGAGAGAGGGTCGTCCCTTTGAAAGTAAGAAAGAATAAGAAAGTTTCCTGGGTCGGTTGATGGAGAAAGGCAACTAAAGATTAGATTTTCTTCCTCACATTAACTGGGAAATTCTCTTTGATCATCGTGGAAGGCGAGATGAAATTAGTAAGACAGACAGACAGACAGACAGACAGACAGACAGGCAGAGAAAATGCTTCCCCTGGCGAGAGCATGAATGGGCCTCCGTATTGGATAATAAAAGTTACACAAGGGAAAGTTTTTATAATAAATCTTCTAAAGAAATGGGACTGACAAAGATCAGGTACTGTTTATTAAAAAAAAAAAAAAAAAAAAAGAATCGCTAAAGTTATCCATTACAAGGATCACCTAGTTGGTTTTTGGTATCGAAATATCTTTTCAGTCTATTAGGTATAATGAGCTTTATGAAAGACAATTAGCTGAAAAATAACTGTGTTACGTTTAAACATTAAACAAAAGCATTCTTATGCTATTGCACTTTACAAGAAAATACTCACAAATATCAAGTCCGCTCCAGTATTTCAGAAATTTTTGGAAGAGAATCACATCAGTTTTGTTCTACTTCATACACAAACTGAATGTGAACTTTGATATATTAAAAGCTTTCCAATAACGGGTCCCAGATTTTAATTTTGTTTTACAATATGAATTAAATGCATGGAAGGAATTACACCAATAAATTTCCCCTATTCAGTCGAAAGAAATTGTAGTGACTATAAATATTGTTTGTCTTATTTGCGATTATTACATTAATACATTCGTCATAAAAAGAACTTAGGAAAATACTACAACTGATTATACGTGTTTGTATATAAGAAAATCAAAAGAGATTGCTTTTTGTGTTATTATGAAAAGGATTTCTAATATCTCTGTGCTCATGAATCTGGTCAGAAATGTTTTCTTAAATAGGGAAATAAATCAGTAATATAAATAACTAGAATACTTTACCAGGCAAAAAACATCAAGGTCTATGTTCTTTATTCGTTTCATTTGTTAAATATCTTCTCATAATTTCGAATACAACTCAGTGCGTGAATGTCACAGAATTCATCGCACAGATAAATAAAAAAATAGTGTTTACAAAAAAAAAAAAAAAAAAACAGACCTAGCATAATTACAATTTAAAAACTTTCAATGCAATGTGGCGCTCTCTGTCTAGAATAGAATTTCGCTAAGGAAATTTGTGGAGGAGAATCGAGTCAGAACGAATAGTATGAAAGTGCCGTCACACTGTCATACTCAAAAAGTTAGAATATAAAAGCTGTTATTGTTATAATTTTTATAAAAATTGGTGAATAGTAACTTTAAAAATGCAGTATTATTATGACATGCCGATTTAATCTTTTAATAGATTTTAATCACTTGCATAATTGTACTGTGGTTATGGAATGTTTGTTTCACGGGGTCAGCCCTGAATTTAGTTATATATATATATATATATATATATATATATATATATATATATATATATATATATATATATATATATATATATATATATATACATATACATATACATATACATATTCATATACATATACATAGTGTGTGTGTTTTGTGTGAGAGAGAGAGAGAGAGAAGTATGGCCATGTTGACTAGTGTCTGTAACCAGGACAAAAGATACTTTCATTGTTTCATGAAGGCTAAATTAAAGAATGCTTAAAAAACAGAGATCAAAAATACTCAAGGACAGGTCAAACTGGTATCCTAAAAAGTATACACACTGTTATTATAGCTTCAACGGGAGGTCTATTTTTTTTTTTTTTTTTTTTTTTTTTTTTTTTTTAAAGATGAACGGTTTGGGAGAAACTTAATATTTCTTGATACCTATCGAACGTTTTTGTTATTCAAAGCTCTTTCTTTGCCGTTTCATCATTGTAATCGGCTGTATAGTTTTCAAATCCACGTCATTCGTAAATTTCTTCCTCTCTCGCGCTCTCTGTGCTGTGTGC
>NC_089747.1:64003639-64041139 GCF_040412425.1 Macrobrachium rosenbergii | reverse complement strand
AAATCAATGTAGATGTTGACCACGATTCCACCCTTTCCCTCAATCCCACCTATTGTTATATTCTTTAGAGGTTACTAGTATCACTCCTGTAGGACACTCACATATAGTGTAATCATTGTTCATTCCTCCCTCCTATCTCAAAAGGCTTGTTTCATACTTGTTCTTGCTCTCAAAAAGTTCTTCCATTCCCAGTGCAACAAATCCCTAAACCTTCAAGTACATAACTGTCCATCTTCAACTTTTGATTTTTATTATTTTTTTCTAATATAGTCATTCTCTCCAAGCTCTCAGTTTATCCATATTCATTCCATTACATTCCACGCTCTCATTGCTTATCAACCTTGTTGCCTGTACTTTACTCATTCTTACTCTTGTGAGACCCCTCCAGTCAGTCAAAGTAAAAATGCTCTCTCTCTCTCTCTCTCTCTCTCTCTCTCTCTCTTAAGCATATCTCCAACAGTCCTCTCAATTCCCATTCCCATTATACCTTGTGTAATTTAACAACAGCATTTGCCACGGAAAGTGACAAGAAGGTCTCTCTCTCTCTCAAAAAAAAAAAAAAAAAAAAACAGGTAGCGAAGATGATAGACGAAGTGTTAAAGCCATTCCAGGGAGTAGCAAACTGGAAGAATATGTGTTCCCCCCACGGATGGGTAAACCTAATATTGAAGAATCCACTAAGAGCAGACTCCCCTTTCCGTTAGGGAAGACATCTTCAAGGAGCAGAAGAAAATGGTGAATTTAAACAGCTTTCGTAGATGTCTGGATAAAAATCATTACAAGTTCCAATTTCTAAGAGTAATATACATTAATATTATATGCTAAAATATACTTATGATGAATATAAAATAGACGAATCTCCTTCATTCCAGATATGTAACATTAAAGAATTGCTCCATCTATAGGAAAAATGTCGGTTTCAAAGAAATTCTTTCCAAATGCAAAGTCTTGTAATGTGTAGCTCAGTTTACAGGAATATGATTAAGGGGTCCAAAACTTTTAATTTTTATTACAATGAAATTTATTATTTCAATAGTTTTGGATATGGGTCCAATATTTTCGTATATTAACAATTTCTCTAACGTAATATTCTTTGTAATACCGAAGTACTTAGTGTAAATACTATTTCCCTCTGCGAATAATTCGCATTTATTTAAATCAAGTGGCAACATTACTCCAAATGTGAGTTTCCATGGCAGTATTAGCAATTTGCGCAAATGGCCCCTTGACTTGCCTGATTTGGTCGTCTGTAGGACATTTACGATTAAAGTATACATGGTTACAACATATTTTGCCTAGCAGTCTTTAGTAGTGGTTCCTTACTGTTTAATGCATCAAATCATGAAATGAAAAGCGTCAATGAATTCCCATGTATATTTCACCGTACTTCATCTACCCCCATACCACTTTTATTTATATCTTTTTTTTTTTATTTCTCTGTCCATTTAACAAAGCAGATTGAGCCACTTTTCTTATAATTTTAAATTTTAGAACTTTTATTAGCTCCTATTTCTTTTGTAGCATTTGCTTCCTTTTCTTGATTACGGTATTCACTGAATGATGCACTACTCGATTTTAGGAACCTTTCATATTGCTATATTAAAAGCATTGCTTAAACATGATTCCACTTGTCTTTTTCATCACATAGCATCTCGAAGGCAGCACTCCAACCAGACAGGACAAATTTATTGCAATGAACAAATTTACTTAGAGCAGTCTCAAAGAGAGCTCAGAACCACACGTACACTGAAACGCTAGTTAGACTAAAAGAACTCTAGTGGGAGCTGACAGTAATTATAGTTTGAGTTTTCTACCCTCTGTTAACATTATCTCAAGAGTTTTACCTAGAGCAAATGTAGCTTAAAAATCAACAATCTGCAAGCACCACAAATATGATTGATGGCCATAACACGTTATTTAAAACATTGTTCTCTCTCTCTCTCTCTCTCTCTCTCTCTCTCTCTCTCTCTCTCTAATATTTTTCACATAACGTGTCTCTCTCTATCAACAATTTTTAATAACTAAATATAAAATTTAACTTTTAACGTTCATTTTCCCATTTTTTCACCTTGGTATACCAATTCTGCATTAATAATGAAAGTAGTACAGTGAAAATTAAACTGTAATCTATTTCCATCTTAAGTCCTCTTCCCCCACAATTATGCAACTTAAAGCACAGAAACCAACACAGAGCAATATTCCTATTAGTTATTTTCTGTGTGAAAACTGGAGTTAAAAATAAAATGGTAGGGAGTAGGATGAAGCAGAATTAGAGTCCATCACTTTTATCACTATGTGAGCTGTTTTTAATAGTACGCTCTTCTGCATGAGTCCTGGAGCTACTTCGGCATCTAGTTTTTCCAGGTTTCTTTTCAGGGATCTTGGGATCGTGCCTAGTGTTCCTATAATTATGGTACAATTTCTACTGGCATATCTCATATCCTTCTTATTTCTATTTTCAGGTGTTGATACTTATACATTTTTTTCTCTTTCTTTCTCATCTACTTTGGTGTCCCATGGTACTGCGACATCAGTGAGTGATACTTTCTTCTTGATTTCGTCAATCACCGTCAAGTCTGGTCTATTGGCACGTACCCTATCTGTCCTGATACCATAGTCCCAGAGGATCTTTGCTTGATCGATTTTTATCACTCCCTCAGGTTGGTGTTCTTACCACTTATTACTGCAAACTAGTTGGTGTTTCTTGAACAGGCTCCAGTAGAGGGCATTTGCAACTGAATCATGCCTCTTTTTGTACTGGTTCTATGCAAGCGCCGGACATTCGGTAGGTATGTGGTTTATGGCCTCGTCTTTCATATTGCACTTCCTACATATGGATGAGATGTTATTTCCATCTCTTGTTCTTTGGGCAGATCTGATTCTTAGGGCCTGATCCAGTGCCGCTGTTAGCATTCCTTCTGTTTCCTTCTTAAGTTCTCCCCTCTGTAGCCATTGCCATGTTTCGGTTCTCGCCAGTTAGTTAGTCTGTCTCATGTACTGTTCGTACATTGGTTTGCTGTGCCATTCCTCTCTTCTGATTTTCATTCTTGTCTCTGTATATTTCTGGGTCTTCGTCTACTTTTATCAGTCCTTCTTTCCATGCCCTGCTCAGCCACTCGTCTTCACTGGTTTTCAGGTATTACCCCAGTTTTCTATCTCGATGTTGACGCAGCCCTCTATGCTTAGTAGATCTCTCCTCCCTGCCTTTCGTGTTATGTATAGTCTGTCTGTATTTGCTCTTGGGTGAAGTGCTAGTTTAGCCTTCGTCCACTTCACTATTCCCGTGCTGTATCTGATTACTGGTACTGCCCATTTGTTTATGGCTTTCTTCATGTTTCCGGCGTTGAGTTTTGACTTGAGTATCGCCTTGCATATACGAGTATTCTTTCCTGATCGCATCTTTCATCTCTTGGTGTTTTATTTCCTCTCCTATTATTCTCAGATATTTTTATCCTGTCTCATCTATGTGTTTGATGCTATTCCCGCCGGGTTGCTTTATCCCTTCAGTCCTTGTCACTTTGCCTTTTTGTATGCTGATCAAGGCGCATTTTTCTATTCCAAACTCAATCCTGATACCCCAGATACAATCCTTGCAGTCTGGATTAGGGTACAAGTTCCTTATTATTATTATTATTATTATTATTATTATTATTATTATTATTATTATTATTATTATTATTATTATTATTATTATTATTATTATTATTGTCAAAAGCCAAGAGTAACAGGATACTTCAGGCCTAGAGGATGCAATAAGAAAAACAGCCAAGTATGGAGAAATACATAACAAGATAGAGAATAAAATTTACAAGAGAAATGCAGAGAAAAAATACAGTAAATAGTGAAAAAAGGCTTAGAAAGCGAATAAACTATAAAATAAGACTTGTGTGAGACTGCACAACAAAATTGCTTTTATTGTGAATTTTTTACGCTTTTGAAGTTCCAGCAATTCTACTTTCTTATGAAGAAAATTATTTTAAAGTTTATTCACAGCAGGACTAAAACTTACCGAACACTGTGATATTCAACTATTAAGAAAAAAATGTAAAAGTAAAACGTGTGGTATCAGTTGCTTTCCTGTTTTATTACTAGATGCAAAAAAATACAATAAAAATAATAAAAAAATAGGAACATTCGTACTCTTAATGGTTTTCATGTACAGAGGACATCCATAAAGATTATGACTCCCAAAGGACTGCGTTCAAATGGTATTAAGACAATTTGGGACTCAGGGAAGCATAATTTAATGCTTAATGTCACATAAAATATGGCCAGTGAACAAAGAAATAAAGCCTTGAAGGGTCAGAAATCTTTTTTATGATTATTATTTCTCAAGTAGGATATTTAAAAAAAATTTTTATAACATTCAGTGCCTGTTCTTAAAAACCATTTTTTTTTGCTTCCCCTTTTCTGATAATTTTCACTTAGAATATATTTTTATTTCATTCCTATCAATAAAAGTGATTTATTATAAAATAATTTTTTCATGAAATGTTATTTAAAATTAAATAAACAAAGAATCAAGATTACTAATTGCATTTTTTAAAGTTTCCGTATTCTTTAAATTTCATTGTTGAATCATTGTTTAATTTTCTTGAAACGGTGTAAAATAAATAGAAATACATATTGTTTAGCCATGTCCTGTCTCACTATAGTCAAAAGTATACATGCAATGATAATATAACAGGGTAAAAAAATTCTCTATATTCGGAGTTTGTTACATAACCGATATCTAAACAGAATATAAAATATTTGAAAGCACCGAATTTTTTTTTTATAAAGATGTCAAACTATTGAAAAGCCTATTCGTCTTTAGTTTCTTTTAAGTAAAAAAAACTCTTGGAGATGTATCGTGCATACAACTTTCTCTATGATCTGGAATACATCAACGCCCTTAAAAACACTTTTTTTTTAGATTTCAGTATCGATTTCAACCACAACAACTAGTTTTTTTTTTTTTTCGCTATACAACAGGATAAATCTTTTTTAACATTATTATAGAGCTACGTTTTCCACAAAAACAACAAACAGAGAGAGAGAGAGAGAGAGAGAGAGAGAGAGAGAGAGAGAGAGAGAGAGAGAGCACGGTTTTGTTGTTTGCAGGTTTCCCAGTTTCCCTACATTACCCTTGCTCCATTCTTCATGCAGGTTTCCCAGTTTCCCTACATTACCCTTGCTTCATTCTTCACCAGGTCAAAGAACCGTCCGAGAATTTCACTCCTACCTACGAAAGCGTCCCTTGCTGATCATGCTTCATCTTATCCTACGCATTCATCAGCGCACACGTCTCTGCAACATAATAAAAAAAATGCGTCATACTTGAACCCGTCGTTGACTTTCTCTCTCTCTCTCTCTCTCTCTCTCTCTCTCTCTCTCTCTCTCTACATTCCCTTCGCTAATACAAGGCGGATAACTCGATTTATGATGAGGGAAGACCAGGAAAGGGGGAAATTGACCCAAAAAAAAGAAAAGGGGGAAAGAGTGAGATGGCTTATCCAAATTTCAGTGACACTCGAAAATCACGTTTTATGTTACGTGTTCAGAATGTAAGTGAGATCCTGAATCAAACAATAAAATAAATCCGGAAAGGTATTTTGAGTTTCAAGAGTATATATAATTATCCATTATTTCTAACGAAAAAGATGATTCAGTAAGGCCAAACAAATACCAAATATATATATATATTCCGTATATATATATATATATATATATATATATATATATATATATATATATATATATATATATAATATATAAAAAAATTTCTGATGAACCCAGGTCTCTCAGGTGGGAAGCAAGGGCGTTATCCACTGGGCATATAAGTCTAAAAGAAGCTGGAACCTGAGAGCAACTGCACCTAAGGAATTACCTGGGCAAGCTAACTGCTTGCATACCAGCGATTTTCCCCAACTTCCCGACTCAGCAATGACCCAAAGACAACATTTCATTCGAATTATCCCTTCTGAGTAATAAGATAGAAATCATCAACACACAATCACGTGAATAGAAATAAATTTATGTATGATCGTCGGGATCATATATAGGTCTCTCAGGTATATAGCAGAGAGAGTTATCCAGAGAGAAGAAGTCTAAAGAAGCTGGAACCTGATAGCAACTATACCCATATATATATATATATATTGCATACCATATATATCTAACTATACTCAGCAATGACCCAATAGACAACATTATAATTATAATTATCCCTTCTGAGTGAATAAGATAGAAATCATCAACACATAATCACGTGTGGAATAGAAATAAATTTATATACTATCGGGATCGAACCCAGGTCTCTAGGTGGAAAGCAAGGGCGTTGTCTATTGGGGTCATTGTAGTCGGGATATATATATATGGTATGCAAGACAGTATAGGTATATATGTGTATAGGTTCCATATTTAGACTATATATATTTCCACCAGATAGACTACTATATCTATACGTGAGTCAGAAATTTATTTATATTCCACACGTGATTGTATATATATATATATATATATATATATATATATATATATATATATATATATATATATATATATATATATATATATATATATATATATATATATATATATATATATAATTAAGATACTATATATATGATAATATTTTTGTACTATATTTGTATTATATATATATATATATACTATATATATATATATATATATATATATATATATATATATATATATATATATATATATATATATATATATATATAACACTTTCCCTTTGGTGCAATTAATATACTATATATATATATGGAAAGTGGACTTTGGGGATATATATTTATAATCTATATACTGAATATATATTTATATATATAATATATATATATATATATATATATATATATATATATATATATATATATATATATATATATATATATATATATATATATATATATATATATATATATATATATATCACATTATCTAGAATGAATTCCAATATTTTTGAATAGTCCTAAAACATGATATGATGAAACGCAAAAAAAAAAAAAAAAATTACTAAAAATGAAAGCGAAGTTCTGTATGAAACTTTTTCATCTTTAGGACAGGAGGAAGATTAGGTGTTGGAAGAAGTAAACTCGCCCATCAAGATGATTAAAAAAAAAGAAAGAGAGCCACCAAGAGTTTTAATTAGAATAAAATAAATTACTGTAGAGATAAGGCGAAAGAATTAGTGTGAAAATATAAGGAGGAATTTTTCAATTCAGAAAGGAACAAGTTAAGTTGGGAAGAGAGGGGGAAACAGTAGTAATATCCAGGTAAAATGGAAATTTAATATATTAAGTTTTGCTTTCATAAGCAGCAAAAAATCTAAGTGGAAAAGGACTGAAAAGAAGTTGACTGATTCCTTGACAGCTAGATTTTATACATTAGATAAATGTTGCTATACGAATGACGGACATTAGGATTTGACAGTTTATTATGAAAGGTCTGGTTGACTGTGAATAGCAGACTACATATAAATGGTTTCCTTAGATTTCAAGAGTCTAAAACCATAGGACGCTAGATTTCATTAATATGAATGAATGATGGATTGATATTCGATTTTTCACCGTTACTGACCGTTGGAAGTTCAATATTTCAAACAGCTATCGAAAATGGATTTTATTTCTGGTCATTTCAATAACAGATATATTCATGGAAACACAACCATTAATACCTGGACATGTTCATAGAGAAACGAGTACATAAACACTCAGATCGGATATCACTAGTTTTCAAAATCTGTTTATTGTCACAGACACATGATATATGATTAAGGTAACTATATCCGCAAAGCAATTATATCCTTACCAAGTTAACGTAAAAATAATAAAGTAAAATATTAATGTTCTTTTTGGATGTGTGGTTACTGGAATAATTTATGTCATGTCTAATAGTGTTAGGGAGTATCATGTATAAAAGATTATCATGTATAAAAGATTTATGCCGACTCATAATTTCGCCTTTTTTGATGTGGGTCTCTTGTTAAAAATTATATGTCAGCTTTAAAAAAAAAAACTTGACAGAGCTTCGTGATGAACTGAGGTAGCGATGGGAATGATGATGTTGATCTTGTTTATGAAATATGACAATTAAAAGTAAAAAAGTAATAATGTTTCCAAAGAAAATGGTTGTAGTCTTTTCTGTGAATCTATTACCTAGACCTTGGCCTTCAAGCAGTTTATTTGGATTATTGCTAGTGAACCTTAATTCCTTTCTACAAGGTTTCCATGCTGATACATATTTTTGTAAGAATCTTTTTTATTCATAAATCAGTATTCTCTCTCTCTCTCTCTCTCTCTCTCTCTCTTGCCCCGATATCTGTTGATTGGATTACTCAAACTTGCAATATAATTCACAACGTTTTCTATATGGAAAAATATGCAGTCACTAACTCATGCAATATCAAGCACAAAAAGGCTACTTAGAAAAAATTTAATACAGAAATAATTATGCTTCTCTTTTGCGCTAATCCTAAAATTTCTCAATAACCAGACGCCTAATTAAATACAATATGGATTAGAGAGTTGACGTAATTTGATGTTTATTACTATAAATACCATTTCACTAAGAACTGGAGCACTGAATTAACGTCTAAATTGTATATGAAAAATTGTTTGGTTTATTTTATGATAACTTGTTTATACCTTATTTTAATAGCTTATATATATATATATATATATATATATATATATATATATATATATATATATATATATATATATAATATATATAATCAAAAGCTACAAACGTCCTTTAATATCCAATTAGCTCTACCTCGGAAATAATATATTTTCATATATGTTACCGAAGGGGAATTTTTAGTTGATAATAAGTTCGTCGTCCCGTGGGCTCGAACCAGCGAAGGACAAGAACTCATGACTACAGTGGACGCATTAACCCATCCGGCCAGCAAGTGAGGTATAAGTGGATATCGGCTCCCATATACAAATCCCCCGTCGAACTCAGGTGTTTATATTTAGAGACGATATCCACCCACCTCTGCCATGTTGACCGTGTAATGCGTTTGTCACGCAACCATATTATGACTTTTTGTCACATCACCGTGATTCATATACAATCAGTAAGCTACAAACGTCCTTTAATATCAATTCGCTCTACCCAGAAAATATTATATTTTCATATAATATGTTACCGAAGGAATTTTTAGTTGATAATAAGTTTCGTCGTCCCTTTGGCTCGAACCAGCGAGGACAAAACTCAGGACTACAGTGGACGCATTAACCCATTCGGCCAGCAAGTGAGGTATAAGTGGATATCAAAACCATATACAAATCCCCGTCGAACTCAGGTGTTTGTATTTAGAGATATATCCACCCACCTCTGCCATGTTGACCGTGTAATGCATTTGTCGCACGCAGCCATATTATGACTTTTTATCACATCACCGAGACGACGAACTTATTATCAACTAAAAAATTTCCCTTCGGTAACATATATGAAAATATATTATTTCCAAGGTAGAGCGAATTGGATATTAAAGGACGTTTGTAGCTTACGGATTGTATATGAATCACGGTGATGTGATAAAAAGTCATAATATGGCTGCGTGCGACAAACGCATTACATGGTCAGCATGGCAGATGTGGGTGGATATCGTCTCTAAATATAAACACCTGAGTTCGACGGGAGATTTGTATATGGGAGCCGATTTCCACTTATACCTCACTTGCTGGCCGGATGGGTTAATGTGTCCACTGTAGTCCTGAGTTCTTGTCCTTCGCTGGTTCGAGCCCACGGGACGACGAACTTATTATCAACTAAAAAATTCCCCTTCGGTAACATATATGAAAATATATTATTTCCGAGGTAGAGCGAATTGGATATTAAAGGACGTTTGTAGCTTACTGATTGTATATGAATTACGGTGATGTGATAAAAAGTCATATATATATATATATATATATATATATATATATATATATATATATATATATATATATATATATATATATATATATATATATATATATATATATATATATATATATATATATATATATATATATATATATATATATATATATATATGTTACTCATAACAAATGCATGCATCCTTAATTGAATAATAAATTATCCCACGTAGTACCTGAAAGAATAACTTATTATTTACACGAAGAAAATGCTTGAATGATGGTCACGTCCAATTGCTAGCCCTCGATATCCACATTAGCTTTATGTGCCGAGTGTACCCATGCAACGTTTTTTTTTTTTCATAGCAAGGTATCGGAACTGCCTACAAATATTTATTTTAAAAGCCACTTTGCTCACTCAAATCCCAAACAATTTTATAATACGTTGTACACTGCGCATCCATTTCGCTTTTTTGCCCAACGTTTACCACCGAGCTCTGTAAAAAAAAAAAAAAACTTCAGGGAATTTGCAAAATGTATTCAGAGTTTTATGGCTGACATTAAAACTATTCCAGTATGCGTTTAAATTTTAGAACAAGCTTTGCGCGTGGGGCACGGACTGGAAGATATAACTGGCGATTAGTTTTATGAGCATTTTCAAGTGGCCCCTTGTTCCGGTACAGATTAGAATTAAGGTGAATATCCGTATTGCTAATTTTTTTTTTATGAGAAGCATCTATTACAACCTTGGCGTGAAAAGGCACAGGTGAAATTTTTCAGAGTTTTTGTTGATATTTATGGCATATTAAGGTGAATCAGTGGTAAATCTGTTTATTTTTTAAAGTAGGTATTTTAAGATCGAAATATAGAAAAGAGTTTAGATTGAAGAAGAAAAAGAGGAATGGAGTACTTATTTTCAAAACAGCATTTGACTTTTGTTAGCAGAGTGGTAAGTCTGTTTGAACGTAGGCTTTGGAATAACCCTTAATGAATGGACAAAGAAAAAAAAAATTGTATTTTCAGAATGACTTATTTTTCTCTTGCTTTCCTCTTCTGGCGCAGGATTTCTGATGATCCATCAGATCTGGAGGATATCATAAGGCATCCTCTCCTTTCCTTCTGATATTCGACTTGAATTTCCACCTTTATATTGCATTAAAGAATGGATTAAAGAATCCCTCCAGAATGTGAGGGATCTAGTTCTTCCTTTATACTTTCTTTTTCAGCCCTTCTGAGAATTCAAAAATTGTTTTATTAATCCTAATCACAGTTGAATATATATATATATATATATATATATATATATATATATATATATATATATATATATATATATATATATATATATATATATATATATATATATATATATATATATATATATATATATATATATATATATATATATATATTATATATATATATATATATATATATATATATATATATATATATATATATCTATATATTATATATATATATATCTATATATATATATATATATATATATATATATATATATATATATATATATATATATATATATATATATATATATATATATATATATATATATATATTATCTCGGTTCTAATTTTTTGTCGTGCAGATTTTGTAAGTAATTTTTCTTTACATATTAAAGTGTTTAATTGTTGTTTCCTTAAGATTAGGTTTTTAACTAACAAATGTTTATAAATTTCGTTTCTTAACATTCACTTTAGTATCTCATATAAAAGTGGTTAATAACAACTTTCTTAACACGTCATAGCTCATTTCACATGAAATTGTTCAATAACAACAATTTTTCTTAAGATATACTTCCATATTACACAAAGACACACACTATATATATATATATATATATATATATATATATATATATATATATACATATATATATATATATATATATATATATATATATATATATATATATATATATATATATATATATATATATATATATATATATATATATATATATATATATATATATATACATATACATAGGCGGTTTTAATGGTTTACTTTATATAAAATCAGCAGTTCCAAGGGCCTTGTGGCCCTCTGTCAATAATCATGAGTACCTATGAAGTTAAGAAGGTGAAACTGGATATTCTACTGAGGCGTAAAATAGACTCGGGGAACGATTAACCTACTTTATTTACCCTACACCAATCAAACCAATCAAAGGGATAAAATCTATAGCTATAGGTGTCGCAATGTTTCGTAGTTCCTTCCCTTGGGGAGAGAGCGCTTGATTCACTTGCACAATGTTGGAACAGCATGACGGACAACAGCTATTAGAAACATACATCTGTAAATAGAGAACTGCAGGGATTAGGAGCAATAGAGTCGTGCACAAATAGATAAAGGCTTTAAGCAGCCCCAAATGACTAATATACTAAGGATGAGATGGATATTCCTGGAAAAAGTTAGATTAGCCCAGCGGCTTTCAAGATGGTGGTTTGGGTCCTAACACGATGATGAATCACAAATTTCTCTCAGAGCATTACTTACATTACTCTAGAGATTAGCCAGTGCCCAGAGGGGAGGTTGAATTGAATTACTTGATCGAGGGAATGTTGGAGGCCGATGCTGAAGAGGAAGTAATTCAAGATGAGAACAAGGGCTGGAGGGAGCTAGCAAACAAAGAGGGATGGGGTCGCAAGGCCAGAAATCCTGGCAAAATACACTGAACTATACTTGCCAGAAGCAAAGTTGGCGGTGATGGCCCGCCCACTTCATTAGTTCGAGTCCGTATCCGTATTTTCATAGAAAATATTTTGGTATGATATAATCCTCTTTCCATTAAATTCCTATGTGAAATGTTAATTATTGGAGAACTAGAGTTAGAAATTCCTTCATAGAATTAAAATGCCATTCGGAGTAGAAAAAAAGAATTTATATATATTACAAGAAATCGAAGCTGAAGTAAAAAATATTATCGAATGTAAACAATTCGTTATTTCAGGGCTTTATGTTTTGTATGAATTGAATGAAAACAAATAATACTAGCCATGTTTCATAATAACTTATATACTGTCGATTGCATGCCTATAAATATGCAATATGATTATATGAATCATAAGACACCATAAAATATGCATGATGGCAATGGGGAGGTGAAATGTCCAGATAAACAGCCACTCAGTGATCAGCTGATTCTGACAGCTCGCTCATCGTAGACAACTTGACTGAGTAAGTCAGTGTTGCCATCTTTATATTTTGCTACAGATAACTATAAGTTTTGGTGTGCTATAACCCAGGCTAACAATCTTTTTAGATCGGAAGCTTGCTGCAGTTAGATGTAAACATATTTAGGTAAAATAAACATATATCTTGATACGTCAAACATTTAATTAACTCAACAAAAGAAAACAAACTGATTCATTATTGGATACATCAAACAATACCTCAAAATAACAAAGTCATTCGTCAATGGTACTTTAAACATTTAATTTAAGTACAGCAATTACTTCAATCATCGCTTTCTGACTCCTCACTGTCACTGGTGAAGTTTATAATCATTTTTTCAGTTAGATGGTCACGTGCTATACCACTTCTATAAATATCCTCCACTTCTCTTGTGTGACGCATACATGACCTCCAGTCCTCTGCTGTTACTCTTTCTGTTGCACGTTTAGTTATATGTTCAACATTTGTCAAAGTCTGATTTTGATTTGAATTGCTTTGCTTAACCTCATTTTTTGTTTGTGCCCAAATCAATTCTATTGGGTTGAATTCGCAATGATAAGAAGGAAGCCTAAGTACCTTATGGCCAGCATCTCGTGCGATTTTGTCAGTTTCATACTCCTGTAGGTAATTGTGCTGCTTTACCACATCAAGAATTTCGCATTTGGTAAAAGGAGGGTCAGGAGCTATATTGTTTGGTTGACCAGGAGACAATTTCCGCTTTCTTCGAACTGCTGACAGGTGCTTTGTTTGATATTTTGGAATGATATGAAGCAATATCAAAGACAATGAGAGACCGAGCTGGAAAGCATGTATGATTCATACACTGTCATGGTAATCGCCCTTATTACCATTTTTTGATCGAAAAAATAGCAACCCTCCAGGTACGAATCCATTTTCTCCCCCAGCATGCACTATGATAAATCTAGCTCCTTTTCCGCTTTTCACTCTTGGACCAACAATTCCATCGGGTAACGTCCAACATTTGTTCACACACTCGTTTTGATTGACCCATGTTTCATCCACGTATATTTCTGGCCTTGGAGTGTTGGATTTTCTGTTTTCATCAATAAGTCTTAGATATTTATTTCTTGCAAGAGCAATATCGTTCCTTTCCATTAACAACTTCTTCCCACTTCCAACCTTTTTATAGCGAAACCCAATTTCCTTAACAAGCTTGAGAAGGGACGTATAAGCACCAGGGAAATTCACAGGTGGCTCCATCACTCTTCCAGTAATTTCTCGATGGTTGGAATCTCACCTCTTTCGTAGAAAGCCATTATCTCCCGGCGTACACAATCATTATCAAAATTATCCAAAGCTCCCATTACTGGCGATGTTCTGGTCCTAGAGGGTGGGGAATACATTTCTCTATGCATGTGTTGTTGCTTTATTCGCTGAATGGAGAGGACGGATATTCCTGTTGCAGCAGCAGTCCTTTTTAATACATCATCTTCGCATTCCTGATCATGTTGCTCACGGAGATAGTTGAAGACCTTAATTACAACGATTCTCGTCTGGCTCATTATCCGTCCAAAACGTTTGGTGTCTTTCAAGAAATTCTCCATTATTGAAGTCAAGACACTCCTCCTTTATACTTCCGTGTATGTATATCTCGGAATGGTTACTGTGCTGACAGCTGTTTCTTTTTATTCTAGGTTAGCTCGGTTAACTACTGCGTTTGAAATTCCCTCCAATTTCAGTAACTGGCTATTCAAGTGGTCATTTTGCCCCCCTACATAAAACGCATGTTTTTTAAGCATTAAGCATGTTATTTGGACACTGAGACTACTATACTCATTTTATATAACATCTCCGTATATAAATGACTTTAATTATTGACAAGATTTTGACCTATCTTTTATATACTTTCCGGATATTGAAGATAATTGAATCAGACTGCATTCGAAGACGTGGAAAATCCTTGGCTTTGACTATTTGAATTATAATAATGTAATCATAATATTCTCAAATTAATCAGAGGTGTTAATAATTTGACGTACTTTTTTCTTCTTTAAAGACTATAATTGACTGCTACAGGAAAAGCAAATCGAATTATTACTTCCAAGCGCATTCAACACACTCAAATGAATAGCCACACGAACAGTTGCTGTATTCTAATGACTACCTTCGCTTACAAAGGGGGCGGGCATCACCGCCAACCTAGCGTGTGGCAACTTTAGTAAAAGTATAAATTATAGACTTGATTAAAGCCGGTGGGGTTGTTTCAGGCCAGTACTAAGGTGCGGTGATTGGCCTCTTGGGGCCGGCGATCTTGGATTCCCACCCAGAAACGGGCTAGGCTTCAGCCATGTGATTTAATGGGGAGTGATTAAGGGGGTCAGCTCCCAGAGCTGTGCACAGTACAGCCACTCAGATGGTAAGAAGGTCACTCTGCCTCTCATGCCCAGCTTTGGTAGGTCACGACCACGCCCAGATTGCCAGCTCTAGTACCTGTCGAGATAAATATCTCGCAGAAGATAAGGGCCATAGAGGTCAAAGCCAGCTACAGATTAGGCCAAGGATGGGTCGTTGGCAACTCTAGGTCGTTAAGACAACAGCCAGAAAAACTGAAATGTGCGACTGAACTGATGGCTGTAATCTAAATGTGAATATTAAATCGATTTACGAGGCAGTTGCGTACGTATTTATAATATATACATATTTATACAATATATATATATATATATATATATATATATATATATATATATATATATATATATATATATATATATATATATATATATATATATATATATATATATATATGTGTGTGTGTGTGTGTGTGTGTGTGTGTGTGTGTGTGTGTGTGTGTGTGAGTGGGTGTGTGTATGTGGGTTTCAGTCAGTAATGTTAGGTACTTTTGGACAAGCTTTATCTTAAATATTAAAGTTCAACTTTAGATATTTAGATATAAGTGTTTTGTTCTTGGAAAGGCGCCAACGTAACATAGTCAGAAAT
The DNA here is from genome assembly GCF_040412425.1 of Macrobrachium rosenbergii. Lineage (NCBI taxonomy): Eukaryota > Metazoa > Arthropoda > Malacostraca > Decapoda > Palaemonidae > Macrobrachium > Macrobrachium rosenbergii. The sequence continues at coordinate 64,025,102 of NC_089747.1, read as the reverse complement.
CAAATGTTTCTAAATACATATAAGGAGTAATATAATGAAATTCTGCACATTGAATTCCTGGTTTGTCGCTTAATGATCATAGCTTAGCAAATAATGTAAAGGCTTACGAAACAAAACCTTGCGAAGGGAAGAAATAATTACTTTTATACTTATCAATAAATCTATACCCAAAGTTAACGATGTAATATGTGACAACAAATAATAAAAAGAGGGCGCAAACCGATTGGCGCCAGCGATACATATAAAACCTTTAAAATGAAAATGCGTTTTAGAAGTGGCGTATATAAAAATGGAATTTTTTAACTCCCATGACAACCGATTTGTTTTCCATTCCTACTCTCTTTTGAATTCGAGCAGTTTATCAAATACTTTTGTGTTGTACTATACACGACGAATCGCCGTAGCGAAGAAAACTTTGAATTCTCTGAATATTATACTTAATACACGTAGTTGTTATACTATAAATTAGGAAGGGATATCAATAATTCATTTAAGAATACACAAGCACACACACACACACACACACACACACACACACACACACACACACACACACACACACATATATATATATATATATATATATATATATATATATATATATATATATATATATATATATATATATATATATATATATATATATATATATACAATGTATATTCACAGTGAGCCATATGTCCTCATAAATTTGTCTGGAGCAGTAACATATATATTAAGGGGGAAAGGTTGTGTGCATTGAAGCAATCAGTTTTCTTTTCTTCTTCTTCTTCTTCTTCTTCTTCTTCTTCTTCTTCTTCTTCTTCTTCTTCTTCTTCTTCTTCTTCTTCTTCTTCTTATTATTATTATTATTATTATTATTATTATTATTATTATTATTATTATTATTATTATTATTATTAGCTTACATATTTCATTCATGCCTAAAAACTATACACTTATGAGAGTATTTCCTATTTGAAAAATACCCTGTAGATGTTAGATGAGTCTTTCCTCCGAACCTGTTTGTTTTGACAACACGAAAATAATTTACTTCCCTCGTGTCCACAGGAGAACCTCAGCTGCAAACGGGCAAAGCAGGAAGTCACGCCCTGACCTATTTACAGAGAACACTGTTGCAAGGTTTTATTCCTGTCCAGTATTTCATTGTAATCTGAAATCGACAGCTAAAAAGGTCTCAGTCATCAAACTTCACTTCGTAATTGTGTTGTTTGTTGTTTTGTTCAGCAGCTATTGCAAGTTTATTCACTAATAAATAAAAGAGCTCTTGATTCAGCTACATCCTCCTTCTCTCTGAAAGAAAACGACCTTGTGGTGCATATCTAAAAACAGTAATTGAGAAAGACTCGCTAGTCATGTAATGGACGGTGTTTTAGTTTGTTTTTATACAGGCATCTGCACTAGAAAGACAATATACGATATATATGCCAAACAAAAACACATTCGGCTTGTTTACTCAATTTGCGATCACAGGTTCGTGCATTTTCATACCAGCCAATTACACGATAATGATATGCTTCACTGTAATCAGGAAAAATTTTATTATTATCTGACTCTTCCTGGGACCAATCACCTTTTAATTACACGGATTATTGAAGTTTAGAACTATAAAAATGATAAATTCGTCTTTTTTACATTGCATGAATCCACTTTCACACACAAAAAGAAATAACACTGGAGGAATTCTGATATTAACGGATAAATATTACAGCTGCCATCCATGGTTACGTTCTAATACTTTAAATATTCGTTGTTGGAGCTCAATTTTTTACGAGGGAGCTTTTTGATAAACCTTGCCATTGCATCCACTGTGAAATGGAGTAATGGAATAGAAAAGACAGGGAGTATGTAGTGTGAGTGTAAATATTAAATAAAAATATTGAATTCATGACTTCATAACGAAAATATGCGTTAACTGATTTCGGAGGTAGCCGAACGGAACGGGTTTTAGGAAATCATGAGCGATATTCTATTATGTGAATTGATTCAGACAAACAGAGTGTTAACATATATCCATAATCATTCCTGACAAACAGATTACATATTCTGGGTTGCATTATTATTCCTAGGTATTACGATCTCGTCAATTAGGCTGTAATGACTGACGAGAGGTGACAAACAAAGGAGGGAGGAGCAGAACAAAACCAAAAAGTTTCCTTAATATTAATTTATTTATAAAATTTACAAGTGAGTCAGGTCCAGGAGAGAAAAAAACTTAAAATGATCGAAAGTAAATAACAAAGGCGGCAAGGTAAAAATTTACATATTATTTTTAATTTTAACTCAGAGCAGCATAAAAAAAAAAAAATAGGCAGCATAATAAATACATCAACAAACCATCAAACAGCATAATCATTAAAACTGCAGGACAACTAAACAGAGCCGATACGGCAACCATCACGTCCTCAGACACAGTTCCACAAGACTGGACTCCCACGACAGAGTCGATACGACAACCATCGCGTCCAAAAGAATACTCTCCGCTGTTCTGCTGCCGTGACCTGCTGCTGTTCTGGACCTGACTGGCGAAGTCTGACACCATCCACCACACGTCAACTCGCCAGCAAGAAAAACAAAAAAACAAAAGGAGGCAACAACCCACAAAGGGAACAATCGGCAAAAGATTGTTCCTAACACTAGGTTATTTTGTAAACGGAGTTTATTCATTTTGGTACTTCGGAGAAATAGTTCATTAACAAAATATATCATCTTGCAGATTTAGACGTCTATGTTGTTTGACTTGAAATTGCTATTTCTCATAGTTAATAAATAAAGATTAGAGAAGAGTGAAAGAACAGGTCATCTTTGAAAAGATGTTCTTTATATCTAAACAAAACAAAAAGTATATCTAATACACGATGTAATTATAAATCGCCTTGAGGAGCATGAGCCTTAGTTTATATAGGCATTTTATTTTTCTGATCGAAGAAAACAGAAATGTATTAGGAAAAAAGGAGTTGAGATTACTGCTGTTTTTAAACATATGACGGGAAAAAACTGTCATATAGCCTGAAGGTATTTAAATCTTCATAACACAGTTTGATAGTATAGACGAAAATATGTGGAGGCAAATTCAGTTTAAAACGGAATTTCGAGTTTCAGAGTAATATTCTCAATGATAAGCTACTACGCATTGACACTTTGCTAAAAGAAGTAAACAAAATACCCTGAATGCTTTTGATTCTAAAACATTAAGACGGTTATGCTATTTATGTATTTTTCTAGGTCGTTAAAAAAATTGCTTATTTGTATTCTAAAAAGGAGGAAGATCTGTTTTTTTTTTATTTTACCTTGTGGATTTATATAGCTAATATATATAAACACACGCACACACAAACAGATAAACACACACATCCACATACGTATATGTAAATATATATATATATATATATATATATATATATATATATATATATATATATATATATATATATATATATATATATATATATATATATATATATATATATATATATATATATATATATATATATATATATATATATATATATATATACATATATATACATATACATATATATCAGTTCACTAAACAGTAAAATAAAAGATAAGTAAAATTACAAAATCTGTCATTGTTTATATAACGATATTTGCACGAAAAATGCTTTAAATCCAAGAAGGTTTTCCCGGTGGTAAAAATATTACTCCATAAAAAAAATAATGCTGATGAACGCGAAAAAGCACAAACAATTATTTTTGCTGCATAAAATCTAGCGAATAAAATAACAAATAGAAATTATGTCAAAAAATATTCTTTCCTTTGAAATTTTGTCGCATATGTAATATATATTATGAAAACCTTGAAAAGTAACTTTGCCTACATTTGTATATTAAAATGGTTAACATTTCTTGATTAATTATTTTATGTTTAAGCTAGGAGAAATTATCCCTGCTTTTTACTGTAGACTGGCTGAATTCAAAAGCTGTATCTCTTTATATTCCACTGATTTATTTGTTTATCACCTTTGCCCATAACTTGTCTCTCTCTGCAGGCTGATTTCCCTTTGCATCCCTCTTGGGTCTTTAGTCTGTTGACTTATCTATAACGGGTTTCACCTGAAGATTCAAAAAAAAGGAAGACTGGTATCCATGCTTGTTATTATCAAGCAACGACAAGCTTGTAACGTTAGGGGCGTTTGAAAGTTACATTTTAGAAAGGAAAGTCGCCAGGGGCTGATGATTTTACAAGAGGGAAATTAGTCACTAACAAGGATATGTGATGTTTCTGTCAAAGTGGATATGTTTAATATCCTTGTGATATGAATGGTTGGAGTTTGTACAGTACACAGAATAAAAGAGAAGGAACATATTATAAGAATTAGGAAGCAACTAAAATACATAATTTGTCTGGGAAGATGATAAAATAGTACTGATTAAAAAGGTTAGATTAAAGAGAAACCATACGTCATATTTGGTAAGAACACTTGCTTAGACAGGGCGATTATTTAAGATGAGAAAGATTATGAAAAAGAATATGGCGAATGTGAACCAAGTAAAACTTATGGTTAAACAGATCAAGGAATGTCGTTGATGGAAAGTAAATAAAGAACAATTAAAGGTTTTTATGATGAGACAAGATACAGGAAAGCATATCTTTATGAGAGCAAATAGATGGGTGGTCTATGCTCGATGATGTTTTCGTAATTGGATGTAGCATAGAGAACGATGCGTAGTATATTGGGTAAAGTTTTTGTAATGAATGGATATGTTATAACGGTTTTATTTGACTATAATTTTCTTTTGCATACGGCTGTCTCTTCTAAATGCCCACTTTATTTGCAAAACAGGAACAGACTAAAGCACGATATATGACCTATGTACATTATGACTAATCTTTGCGTTTGAGGCTCAATTTTCTTCAGCAAGTCAAAGACTGGAATAAGTTCTGATAGCCGAGTTTTATTAGGAATGAGTTATAGTACGCACAAGAGCTACATAATTGCTATAATAACAAAGACATTTCTATGGAAAAATCTACAAATCCAGGAACGTTTTTCCCAGGGCAAAAATATTACCAAGAGTAAAAAGAATTTTTATAAACGGAAAATACTTAGATCCCGTCCTATTCCTGAACGAATATATATATATATATATATATATATATATATATATATATATATATATATATATATATATATATATATATATATATATATATATATATATATATATATATATACATATACATATATATCAGTTCACTAAACAGTAAAATAAAAGATAATTACAATTACAAAACTGTCATTGTTTATATAACGATATTTGCAATGAAAAATGCTTTAAATCCAAGAAGGTTTTCCTGTGGTAAAAATATTACTCCATAAAAAAATAATGCTGATGAACGCGAAAAAGCACAAACAATTATTTTTGCTGCATAAAATCTAGCGAATAAAAATAACAAATAGAAATTATGTCGTAAAAAATATTCTTTCCTTGAAATTTTTGTCTTTTTTGGGGGGATTAATTAGCATATGTAATATATATTATGAAAACCTTGAAAAAGTAACTTTGCCTACATTTGTATATTAAATGGTTAACATTTCTATGATTAATTATTTTATGTTTAAGCTAGGAGCAAATTCATCCCTGCTTTTTACTGTAGACTCCTGAATTCAGCTGTATCTCTTTTATATTCCACTCCCTCAGATTTATTTGTTTATCACCTTTGCCCATAACTTGTCTCTCTCTGCAGGCTGATTTCCCTTTGCATCCCTCTTGGGTCTTTAGTCTGTTGACTCTATCTATAACGGGTTTCACCTGAAGATTCAAAAAAAAGGAAGACTGGTATCCATGCTTGTTATTATCGCTAACGACAAGCTTGTAACGTTAGGGGCGTTTGAAAGTTACATTTTAGGAAAGGAAAGTCGCCAGGGGCTGATGATTTTACAAGAGGGGAAATTAGTCACTAACAAGGATATGTGATGTTTCTGTCAAAGTGGATATGTTTAATATCCTTGTGATATGAATGGTTGGAGTTTGTACAGTACACAGAATAAAAGAGAAGGAACATATTATAAGAATTAGGAAGCAACTAAAATACATAATTTGTCTGGGAAGATGATAAAATAGTACTGATTAAAAAGGTTAGATTAAAGAGAAACCATACGTCATATTTGGTAAGAACACTTGCTTAGACAGGGCGATTATTTAAGATGAGAAAGATTATGAAAAGAATATGGCGAATGAACCAAGTAAAACTTATGGTTAAACAGATCAAGGAATGTCGTTGATGGAAAGTAAATAAAAAAAGAACAATTAAAGGTTTTTATGATGAGACAAGATACAGGAAAGCATATCTTTATGAGAGCAAATAGATGGGTGGTCTATGCTCGATGATGTTTTCGTAATTGGATGTAGCATAGAGAACGATGCGTAGTATATTGGGTAAAGTTTTGTAATGAATGGATATGTTATAACGGTTTTATTTGACTATAATTTTCTTTTGCATACGGCTGTCTCTTCTAAATGCCCACTTTATTTGCAAAACAGGAACAGACTAAAGCACGATATATGACCTATGTACATTATGACTAATCTTTGCGTTTGAGGCTCAATTTTCTTCAGCAAGTCAAAGACTGGAATAAGTTCTGATAGCCGAGTTTTATTAGGAATGAGTTATAGTACGCACAAGAGCTACATAATTGCTATAATAACAAAGACATTTCTATGGAAAAATCTACAAATCCAGGAACGTTTTTCCCAGGGCAAAAATATTACCAAGAGTAAAAAAGAATTTTTATAAACGGCAAATACTTAGATCCCGTCCTATTCCTGCGTAAAATTCAACGAAAAATAACCAATATATGAATAATTGTTATGAAAGAATATTCGTTCGAATAATCCTTTCGGTTCTGACTTTTATATTTGAAGGAAATTGCATGCCTGGAATAATATATGCCAAATAATTTAAAAAATGAAAAGAACTCACTACTTGTATTTCATTTCAACAGCCTTTTGATGTTTGGTATAAAAAAGGGATTTAATATCAAAGGACTCCTCATAGGCTTGTGTGTGTGTGTGTGTGTGTAAAGATTTAAAATAATTAATGCGAGATAGACCACTAGCGTTATTTGGCAAATGCCTCAGAGAAGCCCTTTGATATCAAATCCTTTTTTATATCAAACATCAAAAGGCTGCTGAAATGAAATACAAGCAGTGAGTCTGTATACACACACACACACACACACACACTACACACACACACACACACACACACACACACACACATATATATATATATATATATATATATATATATATATATATATATATATATATATATATATATATATACATCTGTATATGTATATATATGAATGTCTTTTACTGTACTACCACAATATAATATGAAGATAAAAAGGCCCATAAAACACTATTTGAATGTTGCAACTTTATATTTTGAGCACTTCCTTCTGTGCCCCTGTTCACCGGTAAAATATGGACAGATGAAATGTTACAAGAATATATATATTGTAAAAATCATATGTAGCTGTGGCATTAGGTCTCCGATGGTATGCAGGTGACCCTTTCGCAAGAAGGAAGGAAAATAAACAATTCACTAGCAGTTTTGGCCTCATTAACTCCCGTTTGGAAATGCGTCTGGTGGTCGTGTTTCCTGGAATACCTTCTTCAGAAGAGGTTTGAGGATTAACCTGTCTATGTCATCCGATTTTAAAGTCCTCCTGACAGGTTCATATTGCTGGTTTGATTGATGATAGCAGATTCCAGCATCTTTCTTTTGTAGGGACAGCTACTTTTGAAAACCAGCTCCGCCCTGCTCCAATTTATCCCTGATATGTAAGAAAATTCCTGGACTCTCTGAAGCATGCCGTACTGATCTTTTGTGCTCTATTAATCTTTGCGAGAGGATCTACCCATCTCCCCCACGTAAATTTCATTACAATTACTGCACAGGAATCTTGTAAACTCCGGTTTTTTCCCTTTTTTTTTTTTTATTTAAGTATACGTTACGTTAATGAACGAGCTCCCAATGGATTTGAGATAATGGAAAATAAAAGGATTGTTTAGACCTGAGTTGTTCTGTGGCTTTTTGGATGTTTTGTTGTTAAAATCTATTTATCTGTTGTGAGTGAGGCCTCTGTAGTATATTTTATTCACTTTGTTAATAGCCCTCTCGATAATGTGTGGTGGATAGAGCAGTTGCATTAGGTGTTGGCAGATCGTGTTGAATTCTTTATCTAGGTACCTATCTGAACATATCCTAAGCCTCCTGAGGAATAAGTTGCACCCTACCATGATCTTTACGGAGACATCGTGGTAGCTTAAGAAATGAATGTAGGAAACAGCGAAAGTGGGTTTCCTATATACTGTGAAAGAATATCTGTTCTGTTCCCTTATGATCAGTACATCTAGGAACGGCAATTTTCCGTCCTTTTCCCCATTCTGTTTTGAATTTTATGGTCGGAACTAGCGAATTTAGTCTATTAAAATTCATTAAAGTCTTTAGCTATTGTCCCAGAAAGTAAAAATATCTGTATCTAAACCCCGTTATATGATCTGGCTTAGATACGTAAAAGATATTTTTACTTTCTGGGACAATAGCTGGGGAGACTTTAATGAATTTTTAATAGACTAAATTCTCTAGTTCCGACCATAAAATTCAAAACAGAATGGGAAAAGGACGGATCCACCAACACCTAACGCGACTGCTCTATCCACCACGCATTATCGAGAGGGCTATTAACAAAGCGAATAAAATATACTGCAGAGGCCTCACTCACAAAAGATAAACAGATTTTAACAACAATATAAAGCTTCCATACGACGAAAACATCCCAGAAGCCACAGAATAATTCAGGTCTAAACAATCCTTTTATTTTCAATTATCCCAAATCCATCGGGAGCTCGCTCATTAACGTATACTTAAATAAAAAAAAAAGGAAAGAAGCCGGAGTTTACAAGATTCCGTGCAGCAATTGTAATGATATTTACGTGGGTGAGTTGGGTAGATCCCTCTCACAGAGATTAATAGAGCATAGAAGATCAGTACGGTATGCTTCAGAGAGTGTGGGGATTTTCCTACATATCAGGGATAAAGACCATTCCATAAATTGGAGCGGGGTGGAGCTGGTTTTCAAATATAGCTGTCCATACAAAAGAAAGATGCTGGAATCTGCTATCATCAATCAAACCAACAATACGAACTTGTCAGGGGGACATTGGAAATCGGATGACATCTACGGGTTAATCCTCAGGCCTTTTCTCAAGCAGGTATTCCAGGAAACACGACCACCAGAAGCATCGCCAAACGGGAGTTAATGAGGCCAAAATCTACTGGGGAATTGTTTATTTTCCCTCCTTCTTGGGAAACAGTCACCTGCATACCATCGGAGACTTAATGCCAAACCTACATATGCTTTTTATATATACTCTTGCAACATTCCATCTGTCCATATTTTACTGGTGAACAGGGGCACAGAAGGAAGTGCTAGAAATGTAAGGTTGTAATGTTCAAATAGTGTCTTTTATGGGCCTTTTTATATTTGTATATATAGTATATATACTTATATATATATATATATATATATATATATATATATATATATATATATATATATATATATATATATATATATATATATATATATATATATATATATATATATATATATATATATATATATATATATATATATATATATATATATATATATATATATATATATATATATAAATCCATACACACATTCACACACACACACACACACACACACACACACACATATATATATATATATATATATATATATATATATATATATATATATATATATATATATATATATATATATTATGTATGTATGTAAATATACCAAGTAATATTCTTCAGTATGTCGTCAATGCTTCACTAACCAAGTAATTCTCTTACTTATGTCACTCTAATGAAAAGGTTTATATCCTCCGAAAGGAGAGTGACATCGTATACGGTAAGATTTCTTTCTAAAATAATCTTTTATATAATCTTTCAACAGATTTAACGCCCAATGTAAATAGCGAAAAGCGTCTGAGAAAGGACATTTTCTAAAATTTAATTTTTTTCTTATATTTATAATTTAGATTTTGTAAAAGGATTTTATTTCGACTAATAATTCATTGTGACAAAGACGTTGAAAGGTACCAAAGTCACAAAAGAAATATGGAACTCTCTCTAAATAAAGATTATTAAAAAGGGAATGTACTTTTTCCCGCACATGTTAGTCATTTTCCTCCAAACGGCAGATTTATGATAATTCTTTCATATTCGTAGAAATGAAAAATCCGGTTGTGTTTTTGTGTGCAGCTTAACAAAGTTTGTAGTTAAAATATTTTCGAGAAATTGTAAATTGTAGATCGGGAGAAATAACCCCAATGATTAAGCCCTAAAGTTATTCGGTATACAACATACGTTTTAATTTTTTTATATTTTCAGGGGCTTTGTACCTATAAATATGAATTTTTATAAAAGTCCGCGGGAAATATATAAAAATATAATTAATCCATAAGAATTCTGTGTTCCTTGGGGAGTTGTTATTATTTCTGTTAATCTCTTGCAGATATTTATCGCTGAAGAATTATCCTAAACAGAATATAGACCATCAACTATATGTATGGAGTTCTTGGGGCAATTTACTGCATAACATAATATCATGTTAATGTCATAAGAAAATGGATGAAAATCCACAGTAATAAAGGAAAAAATACGTTTGCAGTCGTAAAACGAAGCAGAAAAATAAACATACATTTTTGTACATGACATTATTATTTCATATTATTTTTATTATATTAAGAAAAAGATATTTATTTCAGAAAATATGGCTGCTACAAGTTTTAAAGGACACATATATGCATTTCATAGCTTCAATGCTTTAAGATGTGATGAAAGAATTTATGGAGTCAGATGGAAGTAGGTCGAGAGACTCGAGGTAAAATCTTTGTGTTCAGCAAGTAGTTTGATTCCTCAGCAATATTGCCAGTCAGGTGATCTCCGAAGTGTTATGTATATTCGTGAGTACGTGCGTTAATTTGATCTAGATTGTGCCAAAATCTGCCCTAAAAGTGAGTTTGATCGTTCATTAACGTGATAGAACTGCAGTTGTCTAGACGTAGCTTTGGAGAGGATCCAGGCTTTGAATCAGCAGATAAGGTAGAGTTTGAAATCTCTGTTTTTATGGGAGGAAATTGAACTTGTGATTTTTTACCATGATTTTCTAATCATTATGAACTTTTGAACTGGTGTGGGAGATTTAATATGAATATTCATACCTCTTTTGTATTATTGTTTTGTCATGTTACGTTTGCCATATCTTGGCTATGCATTTTACACTTTCCATTATTGTGTTTTGCATTTCATATATTTTTGGGAGTTTTCTATCATGTTTGATTCTTCCGACAGATGTCTGTGGACAGATGTCGGTGGACAGTGTGGACTGTTTCGAATAACATGTGGTAGACGGTTTTTTTGACATGACTAATTATTGATTTGGGGAGTATGTGTGAGTTTGATATTTTCAGGCTATTAGCCATAGTGAGACTTCTTTAATCAGAAGTGTTTTGCAGTTTAGAGTTTAGTTATCTAACTCGATATTTCATTTATTATGCATTCTAATCTTTGCTTTGTTTTATTCATTTCTTGTTGGGTTATTTGAATAATAAACTTATTTTTGTAGAAACTATTGCGTTTCTTTAAATGGTCCATTTAATTGATTTGGTGAGAATGAGTGCGATTCGGGTGGGTGAACTGGAAAACGATGAGAGAGAGAGAGAGTGAGAGAGAGAGAGAGAGAGGTGATACACAGAGAGAGAGAGAGAGAGAGAGAGAGAGAGAGAGAGAGAGAGAGAGAGAGAGAGAGAAAGAGGAGAAAATAGATGTAAGTGTTGCCGTGAGCGAACGTTCATACGCCTGTTTCATGATTAAAGATCGTTGAAGCACGTTACGTACACCTTCAAAAGGGTGTTAATTCTGTCCTCGTTACATATTTATCATCTATAACATTATTATTAGTTTTTCAGTTATTATTATTGTGGCTGTTCCTCGGTATATTAAGTATGATGCTCCTTTGAAAAGAAATTTTTACATTATTCGATTCATATTTGCTTACGTCAAGTTGAAAAAACTACTTTGTTACTAAACATATCTCCTTAATAGTAAAAGCAGAATTCACATGTATATATCATTGTTGAGATAGTTTACACTAGCATAAGTCAGAGAGAGAGAGAGAGAGAGAGAGAGAGAGAAGGGATGTATGGGTTAGATATTTACATTGGTGTGTGCAAAGTAAACTAGCTATGAAAGAACTTAAAGTGAAAGAGAGAGAGAGAGAGAGAGAGAGAGAGAGAGAGAGAGAGAGAGAGAGAGAGAGAGAGAAGGGTTTCGACAGCACTGACGTATGCAACGTAAACCAGCTATAAGATAACGTAAAGTGAAGAGAGAGAGAGAGAGAAAGAGAGAGAAAGAGAGAGAGAGAAAGAGAGAGAGGGGGGGTGGAGCGGTTTAGGCATATATTTACGTTGATATCTGCAAAGTAAACCAGCTATAAAAAAAAAAACTTACAGTGAAAAGAGAGAGAGAGAGAGAGAGAGAGAGAGAGAGAGAGAGAGAGAGAGAGAGAGAGAGGGTGCGGGGGGAGCGGAGGTTGGGGTTAGACATACATTTACATTGAGGTTTGCAAAGTAAACAACCCGTTAAAAACCTTTCAGTGAAAAGTTTATATTTAATACTCCTGCAGTTGACAAAAGACAAGAGCTTCAAGAACGTCAGCTTAAAATTGTGGTAGACAATATAGAATTTTATTTTTAGCTCTATTCATACACATATGTAAACAAGTTTGATAAAAAGCTACATAAAACACAGACAATGCACATAGAGAGAGAGAGAGAGAGAGAGAGAGAGAGAGAGAGAGAGAGAGAGAGAGAGAGAGAGAATTAAATCATGCACTTTAAGCTTTTAACACGACCTGGATATCAACTGGAATTTGATGATAGAAAATTATGTATCCGATACATTTACCGGCTCCTATACATTACTTTCTATCTGGTTATAACTGCTGTTGTGTTATTGCTCTTGACGGCTTTTATTATTATTATTATTATTATTATTATTATTATTATTATTATTATTATTATTATTCCGCTTTTCACGAATCACTGTTAATTCATTAGGGTTGTTTTTTTTTTTTATCATACCATATATCACTAAAATAGCTGATTCAATTTTTTTATTTTTCCATCTGATGTATATTTATTTCTCCTCCAAGGACTCAGATGAATTAATAGGCAATATAGTATAAAAGCGTAACTACCTAAATTACTTAGTTAAATGCACCATTTTACTGTATAACAATGTTTTATATCTTTTTATATCATGCAGTCAGGTATGATTTCCTATATATATATATTTTTTTATATATTGCAGTATATGTTCGAATCGTGCTGCCTCTATATTCTTTCTGGTCAGATTTTCAATTGCATCCACCGATATGTAATTTGACATTAAAAATAACGTACCCAGCTACAATTCCTACTAATCTAATTGGCTTTTGAGTCTCAAATTAATGAATACTTCTTCACGAGGTTTTTCAATTTCTATTCAGCAGGACACTAATTCTCCCGGCTTCATTTGTACTTTTGAAAATGCTTACACACTAGAAGTTATCTCCTATAAATAAATCAATAATAGCATCCCACTGATAATCTCATATCGGTAAATGAGAGAGTCGCAAAAACTAAATCTCACGTAATTATAATTTTTATGAAAATTTCAGTGTTCTTATCTTCTAATTCGTGGATTATTTTTAAAGTATTTAACAACCTGCAGTGATTCCCATTTCTCATCGCCTTAGAAGTAATAAATCTCCCCTCTAGAAAAGAAAGCCAAAACGTTCTCTAGAGCTCATTTCCTTGTCTTCACATTTTTCTTCCTATTTATTAGATTCCCCGATAAATACGGCGATGGGAATTATAAGAAAAAACATTTTTCTTCATAAAAACTAGATGAAATTCCTTTGAAAAGATTTTTTTCCCCACAAAATTGAACCATTTATCATTCTCAATGAAAAAAATAGTTTTCCCCTAAGAAAGCACGTTTTTAATAAAACACAGGCTACTAAACCAATTGAAAGCAGTTTCTTTGCAGATGTGGAAACGGTTCAAGTTTATAGTGAGAGTTAACTAAACGTTTGTTTATACAAGAAAAAGTATTGTTCTTATTAATGATTTGATAAGAAATTTATCCGAATTTCCTCGAAAACTGAACGTCGTATCATTCGATGTTCTCTGTTGCTTCTTTCGAAGATTGATTTAACGATTCCCAAACCAGAATGTCTGAATGAAATTGTTTTATTATTTTCTGACTCCCAAAAAAACATTATTTTATTATTAGCTATGGAATGAAATGTGCTCACCAAAGAATAATTTCCCACCAAGGATCCTTTACACTACAGCGTTTTGTTTAATAGCTTGTTTTAAAACGTAGTATTCATTTCTATCTGAGAGGTGTGTTAAAAAAAGACTTTGGATTCGTTATTTATGTAATTTTTTTTTTACCTGGAAATACTCTCAAATAAAAAGGATATCTGCACTCAGTCTAACAGCTAACTTTAAAAGTGAGAGAGTCCATGCGAGAAAAATTCCAGGGGAAAAAGATGTAGGAAGTTATGAACACGGTAAACTTTATTAGAAACATAATATATCTTTAGGCAACTACGATGCGTCTCAAAAGATAAACCTGTGTGTACTTAACCAAGCAGTTAATCGTAATTGCTGAAGTCTCCATAACAGTTAAAAGCTAAAGTGAAAGAGTGTTAAGAAATAAAACGTATGCAGCCCATTCCCTTTTTACTCTTCGCATCTAGGGTAAATTGTTATTAATTTTGTTATGCATTCGTTGATGAAGGAGGGATGGGATTTCCAAAATTACAGAGATGAATTTGGTAGAATTAAGATTCAACAAATCCTATCATACTAAAGAAGTTCAAATAGCGTTAGCTATTCATTTCTTCATACAGAGACGAGATTATTCACGGCATATTATGCAAGTCTAAAGGTCATTTATATTCATAAAATATACTCAGTAATGCATAGTTTTACTGACATGGTGTTTCTATTGATATATATATATATATATATATATATATATATATATATATATATATATATATATATATATATATATATATATATATATATATATATATATATATATATATATATATATATATATATATATATATGTGTGTGTGTGTGTGTGTGTGTGTGTGTGTGTGTGTGTGTGTATGTCTGTATATATATATATATATATATATATATATATATATATATATATATATATATATATATATATATATATATATATATATATATATATATATTCATAAGATCATGGCATATTAGGGTGCAGATACAATAGAATTAATGCCTCTATGTGCAACAGAAAATTCATTTTACACTGAACAACTTTCAGGTGTGAATAATCTTTCCGTGTAATATTGCAAAGGCTTCCTTAATATATTTTTTTATATTAAATCTAATTTAACGTTGGCAAAGTAATCCATAGTGAGAAAATGCCATTATAAATGAGTTACGTCACACCAACACATCTTTCCGCTAAGCACCAGTTATAAGTCACAGTGAAGGGATCTTTGCATTCCAAGTCGTGCTTAATCTTAAGAGCAAAACGTTCTTGACACGAAAAGGGAAGACTAAGAGGGTAGGAATGTATAAAATGAAGGAATGTATCCCTTTATATCACCAATAAACCTTAATGTTGTGAGAATATTACCTTTATGCGATTAAGAGTCGATCCTAAAGAAAACTGTTCCTTCAATATATGAGTGTACCTGTGTGAATAACCAAGAGGAAAAGTACTCCGTACGATAAGGAGAGATTATCGTGAATGTGTCAAGGGGCTCTATACTCAATATTTGTTAAGGTTCGCGTAGTTGTCACTCGTTCATGGTAATCCTGATGTAGACTGGTTAAAATGACGGTTAAATGATAACATAATCTAGGTAGTTCAGTACACCAAGTAATAGTTGAATCATAGAGATAGAGAGCTCTTGATAATTTAAGACTAGTATAAAAGGAATGAAGATTTAAAATTAATAACATTTTCTTAGCATTGATATTGAGAATTGTAACCTTTCACCTGATTTTAAATGCTCCAGATGTGTTATGTGAGATTTATTGTCATTCAACAGAGTAAACACTGTAGAGATAAATATAATTCAAGATATTGATATAAACATTTGAAGTAGATGACCAAACCTAAAAGAAAGTATTTTTGAGATATTGGCAAGAACTGTTTTACTTAGAATAATGACAAAGATGTCAGGAGAGAAGGATGAATGATATCACGTAAAGACACACAACAAATTTATCCAGTTTTTAACAACAAACAATACGATACAATATTTTATGTAAAGCCACCAAGATTTTAGCAAACTTTGGTCAAGAGTTTTTTGATACGAAATGCCTTCTACTTTCTAAATTTCTGCTGAGCCGACAAACTAAAATGAGTCACATTGCAAAAGTTCCCATGTTGGATAGGATTAAAAACAGCAAATGAAGGGGGAAAGAGAAAACTTTCCTGTCTACTTGTGTATCCATGATAGCATTAGGAAACTATAACTGTCGATCTAATTACTGTGTCCTAATAATAGAATCCTGTTTAATGGGCATATCGTACGCTCTCTTCGATTAGCTCTCTAATTACACAGAAACAACGTAAAGTTTCAACCTTATTAGAGTCATTAATGAGAGGAAATGTACATGTGAAATGGAAAAACAGTGACCCTTCCCCTCGGCTATTTCATTAACCCCATCGTTGCATTTCCTGACTGCACATCATTTATTATGGCCCACATTTCCAGGCGGTGAACTTTGAAAAGGGAGGTACGTTACCTTTTATCACCGATACCATTATAACTACTATTGTCATAAAAAAAAATAAAAAAAATTAATAATTATTATTATTATTATTATTATTATTATTATTATTATTATTATTATTATTATTATTATTATTAAATTTCCTAAGGACATTTAAGGATATCTGTTGACAGGTTTATTTCCTCTAACGTGTCGACAGCGCACCGGCAGTCATATATGAGAGTACAAAAGTAAGTAAAATAAGATACGTGATATAAAGGTATATAGAGCAGGCAGGGTGTTTACAATAGGTGGGATGGTCAGTAGGTTAGAATTTAATTAGTCAGGTTGGTGACGGAATCTGTCCGTGAGGCGTTGAGATCTCCTAGGCCTAACTTGTGTTGCTGCCTGGAGGTGGGTGTTGGCTCAGGTAACCCCCACTGGTGTGGTTGGTTTTATAGGCTGTCCAGTTAGTATGTCATCGGCATCTCTCTCGTGACGGTGTTTGCTGTCGGTTGATTTCTTTTATTTCTCCTTATGATGGTGGGGAGAAATTCCGTTTCTTTCACCGTGTTGATGCTTGGCTTTTTTTCAAATAAGTGGAGTGCCTCGAGAAACCGTAGGCGTTGCCGGTCCGGTGTTTGGTCTGCAATTTCTGTGTTCTTTACGAGCTCTATTCTTTCTGGTCTGTGTTGTGATTTTCTCTATAATGGTTAAAAATGGCCCCTTCTTGGGATGACCACTACCAGACTCTCTAAGCGTCTCTCCTGCCATCTTCAAGAAGGGGCCATTTTTAACCATTATAGAGAAAATCACAACAGACGACCAGAAAGAGCTAAGCTCGTAAAGAACATATAAATTATAGACCAAACACCGGACCGACGATGCCTACGGTTTCTCAAGGCACTCCATTTATTAGGAAAAAAAAAAAGCCAAGTGCCAACACGTGGAAAGAAACAGATTTTCTCCCCACCGTCATAAGGAGAAATATATGAAATCAACCGACACTAAACACCATCACGAGAGAGAGAGAGAGAGAGAGAGAGAGAGAGAGAGAGAGAGAGAGAGAGAGAGAGAGAGAGAGAGAGAGTGTACCGGATGCCTAAAAACCCAACCACACGGCGGGGGGTGTACCAGAGCCAACACCCACCTCCAAGCAGCAACACAGGTTAGGCCTAGGAGATCTCAACGTCTCACGGACAGATTTCGCCAACAACCTATGACTAATTAAAATCTTACCTACTGACCAACCCACCTGTTGTAAACATTCTGCCTGCTATAAATACCAGTATATCACGTATCTTAATTCACTTGCATTTGTATTCTCATAGATGCCTGTCAGTGCGCTTTCGACACGTTAGAGGAAATAAACCTAAGAAAACAGTTATTGTTATTATTATTACTTTCTTTTCTATCACAGACATCCTATTCGACTGGGTGGTTTTTATAGTGTGGGGTTCCGGGTTGCATCCTGCCTCCTTAGGAATCCATCACTTTTCTCACTATGTGAGATGTTTTTAGTAGCATACTTTTCTGCATGAGTCCTGGAGCTACTTCGGCATCTAGTTTTTCCAGATCGTGCCTAGTGTTCCTATGATTATGGGTACAATTTCCACTGGCATATTCCATATCCTTCTTATTTCGACTTTCAAGTCTTGATACTTATTAATTTTCTCTCTTTTTTTCTCATCTACCCTGGTGTCCCATGGTATTGCGACATCAATGAGTGATACTTCCTTCTTGATTTTGTCAATCAACGTCACGACTGGTCTGTTGGCACGTATCACCCTATCTGTTGCCTGATCGTTTTCTATCACTCCCTCAGGCTGGTGTTTATACCACTTATTACTGCAAGCTAGCTGGTGTTTCTTGCACAGGCTCCAGTGGAGGGCTTTTGCTACTGAGTCATGCCTCATTTTGTACTGGTTCTGTGCAAACGCTGGACATTTGCTTGCTATGTGGTTTGTTGTCTCGTCTTTCATATTGCACTCTCTGCATATGGGTGAGGTGTTATTTCCATCTATTGTTCTTTGGACATATCTGGTTCTTAAGGCCTGATCTTGTGCCGCAGTTAGCATTCCTTCTGTTTCCTTTTTGAGTTCTCCCCTCTGTAGCCATTGCCATGTTTCATCGCTGGCCAGTTCTTTCGTCTGTCTCTTGTACTGTCCGTGCATTGGTTTGTTGTGTCATTCCTTTGTTCTGTTTTTCATTCTCCTGTCTCCATATATTTCTGGGTCTTCGTCTACTTTTATCAGTCCTTCTTCCCATGCACTCCTTAGCCACTCGTCTTCACTGGTTTTCAAATATTGCCCCAGTGCTCTGCTCTCGATGTTAACGCAGTCTTCTATGCTTAGTAGCCCTCTCCCCATTTCTTTTGTGTTATGTATAGTCTGTCTGTATTAGCTCTTGGATGTAGAGCTCTGTGTATTGTCATGTGTTTTCTAGTTTTCTGGTCTATGCTGCGGAGTTCAGCCTTCATCCACTCCACTACTCCTGTGTTGTATGTCTGGTAGGAGATCAAGTAAATGATACAGGTGACTGCAAGGATTGTATCATGTTTCAGGTTGAGTTTTGAATTGAAAAATGCGTCTTAAGTCAACATACTAAATCCTTTCCTAACAAGGACTGAAGGGATAAAGCTACCTGGTGGAATATCCTCAAACACTTAGATTATTCCCAGGATTTGTATACCTGGGAATAAAGGAAGGTTGATGCTATAAAACACCAAGAGATGAAGGACACGGTCAGGAAAGGATATCCTGATGTCCCCAAGACGATACAAGTCAAAACTCAACGCCGGAAACATGACGAGGGCCATAAACACCTGACAGCTACAATTAATCAGATGCTTGATGTCGTCCATGAACATCAGGTGGTTAATTCTGTTGCCTTCTTTCTTGAGTTGGTACTCAGCATCCATCTTTTGCAGTACTTTTGCCATGGGAATCATGGCTACTACAGAGAGTAGTAGGGGCAGTGAGTCGCTTTTTAAGATCCCTCTCTGCTAGTCTTTTATTATTATTATTATTATTATTATTATTATTATTATTATTATTATTATTATTATTATTATTATTATTATTATTACTGGAGGGCTTCATCGTTCGAATTAATTTTATATTGAGGCTTCTAAATTTTCCATATAATTCCTCCCTATTCTGTTTTAATGTTGGGAAATAGTTGTAGAGATAAATACCGTACATCAGCATCGTTTATAGAACAGTTTTCATTCTTTAGACAACAGAGAAGACAGTTGAATGCGGTGGACTTCGGAGTCAGTTCAGGTATTCCTTTCGGTGTTTCTCTTGTCGCAGACGTTGCGACCATGCTCATGGTCATTATTATTATTATTATTATTATTATTATTATTATTATTATTATTATTATTATTATTATTATTATTATTGAAGTACGTTTGAAAATGGCATTGGTGTATTCATAAAACTAAAAAATGTCACAAAATCTAATGTAAGCTATTAAAAAGAACATTTAGTATTAAGAAATGTTAGGAAATACTGACAAAAGACATTTATAGGACATAGTAAGTGTAATATAGAATGGCTCTCGTATTTGACATGATCACGGAATAGTTTACTTGCTACCCTGGTAGACAAAGTAGTATTCTCGACAATTCAGCGATGTACTAAATATTTGCCATTAGGCTGTGAAATAATTGCATTAAAACTGACACTGACAAAAATAAAAGGGGAAAATGAGTCTTAAGATTGTTTTTGAAAAATGCTTTATCTAATACGCAAGACATTCGCTTCGTACTATCCTGACTAAACCTGCATCAAGACGTAACCCGAGGGGTATCAATAAGAGAATGATAAAATCTCTTTCATTTAAACACTAATGGATATTAGGTAATGATAATTTAAGGTTCTGAGATCCTGGTGTATTTCCATTCTGGTCCTCCCCCTTTCCTTTCCCCCCCCCCCTCCCCCGCTCTTCTCCCTAAAATGAAAAGAGAGATAAGCTAAGAATATACAAATTATTTGGGGACATTTATACCATAAATAATATTAGAATATTTCGCACATCTTCTTCTCATCATCATTAAGTTTTTCCCTTTCCTTCTTACCACTCCTCCCAAGTTTTCCCTTTGAAAGGAGCAATGGAAACTTTTCGAACAATTGTCGCTCATTTCTGTCACCCCTCTGCATCTTATTACTTCATTCCTCATTTAATACATTTCTCTTGCTGCCATTATCTCATTTCCTTCTACTTTCTCACTCATACAAAATTCTCACCATCTCGTAAAGGAAATGTTCTTTATCTACATTTACACACTTGAAGCAGTATGCTTCGTATAGCTATTATTTGCTTTACCTACAAAGTTGAATGTGAGGAAGTAAGTGAGAAATGGTTATTCTTGATGTAAGAGAAATGTGGTTATAAAAATCATCCAATTCTTGTTAGACTATTTTTGAAGTTAATCTAGTAAATATTTGTGGAAACATGTTGCACGCGATCTGAAGAGAAAAATATTGATCCTAGTTATATCCATACGTATGTGTGTGTGTGTGTGTGTTTTTGTGAATGATACGCAAAAGTTCTTGGACTAAAAACGAGAGCA
>NC_089747.1:63988639-63998639 GCF_040412425.1 Macrobrachium rosenbergii | reverse complement strand
TTTATTCCTACCAAAATGGAATTAGATCCATTAAACCCGATTATAACTTCGAATACATTTGATCCCTCTCTTTGCGACGGTATTTGCAGTCTTGCAGTCTGTGAGTTCATGCATTGATTTTTTTTTTTTTTGTGATTTTGAATTTTAAGAGAGAAAGGAAATTCATGTATCTATATTCAGTTTGCCAAATCGATGGGATTTTTCATGACTTTAACTAATTATCAGTATATATGAACCGAAGAAAACATTAATTAGGAAGTTTAAATGGACAGAAAACCAGTACACAATATTCTAGATACAAAATATTTATTCTAGAACACAATTGACAACATCTGTTAGATATTAGTCCTGATGGATTTCTGCTCAATACTAATCCTTCTCTGGAAAGTGTAATTATAACTTTGCTTGTATCTACTCAACTTCTGTATGATCAAGTGCTATTGTTATCCCAGGTCTTCCTTCTCCTCTCGGAAAAATTTTCTCTGCAGTGATATAAAACTTATTATGTTTTGTAGATAGTAAAGTGCAGATTACAAAATAAAAGCGAAAACAGATACGTACACATAAAAAAGAATGGAATTTTTAAGATTAGTGTGTGTGTGCGTGTATGTGCTTGCGCGTGTATTTGAAATGTATAAATGATATTCACAAGCTAAATCAAAACAGAAACATGCAAGTAGTTCATAAGTTCTTGTTCACCTTATAATTATTTAATTTTTCTTAGCTGAAAACCTCTGGAACCAAGACAAGTGATATATGAAGAAAACGGTCTTTCTTCAATATCTTCAAAGAGTAAGTTACATATTAATGTAAATGCCAAATATTTTAGTAGAGTTCACAATCATCTCAACAGAAAGGCAGTGTGATACGCGTTTGCCTTAGCCTCGAATTTATGAAATATTTCCAAGACAATGCGATCAGCTCCAAACTTCTCGTGTTGTATTGTTGGTGGGATAGGTCTGTTAATGAACATCCAAGGGAGGAAAATCAAGAACCAGTCCTTTTTCGCTTAGCTTTCTTCTCTTATCAAGGGCGAATTGTCAGCTAACACCTGATGCTCTTCTCTTACAAAATTGAACAGGAATTTAATCTAGGTCCACCGCATGTACATCTGTCTGAGTCAAATATTTTATTAACGCTAAAACGAGCCCACCTTTAGTGAGATGGTGCTACAGTATTCGTGTTTGCTTTTGGGTAAAGTAAATGAAATATATAGGTTAGTCACTAGGACTATATACAAACTGTTTCCACGCAATAAGTGTTCAGCATAAAGTTTGAAGTTCATTAAGTCAATTGAATTTGGAACTAGAATTGTATTGCAAAATGTTTTTTGTAAATAACGTTTACCGTTGCAGTTCATTATTTCTCTGATGCTGTCAACAAATAAATAACAATATGTGAAATAGCACTCTTAGGTTATTTTCCTGTTTTTTTTAATAGATACAGATGAGAAAGTGTTAATTTTTTCAGTAATAAATTGTTTTCGTTCAGTTTTTCATCTGTGGAATACAGCAGCAGTCTTTTAATAAGGAAATATTCGTGATAGCGTTGTACATATTGTATACATAATATTTTTTATACTTTTGAATTATAAATCCATAACATAAATATCGAATTCATGTTACTTCTTGAACAAATTACAACCCGACCAATATCCGGACTTATGCCTTTTTGTGGTAGAAACATCCAGTAAAAAAAAAAAAAAAAAAAAAACAGTAATGATAATAATGACAAGTCATCATCTTCAAAAACATAATTTTCATCATCGTCGTTATTATTGCTAGTCATCATGCAATGAAAAATAATTGAGCATGATATCCTTAAAACTGTACTAATATCACATATGAGAATATGTCCCATAAGAATGAAATTCTTATAATATCTTATTAACTTAAAACGATCACAGCATGACACCAAATCTTCTGAACTGAGGGTTCCTGGGACTTTGGTCTCTCTATAGAATACATCTTGGATTATATAAATTGTAAGCACGGGATGAGTAAGAGGTAATGTCTCGGTTCTTACTAATTTATTTTCACAAATTTCTGATAAGAGGTAAACTTTCGCAAGCAGAAAAGTAGTACCTAATCTGAAAGTAAGAAAGACATAAAATTCCAATCAGGTGTGTTTTCTTACACCTGGAAAACAGTTACTTATTCTTTGTACAAAGTAAGAAAAGTTCTCCATTACAGATGGTTCGATAGCTTGAAGAGTTCTACATTTAAAATGGTTTGGGTTTTACACATGATCTACTATTACTTCTGAAAATACATGAAAAAGATAGCTTCATCCGATCGTCTTGGGTTTGTGTTTTCCGGTGAAAGTTGCAATCTTGTTTTGGCGGGCTGATGTCCGATGGCCCAGTCGGGGCTTGCTGTGTTCATCTGTCTTGTTTTGATGCTGTGGTTCGGTGTTGGCTACTGCTACAGGTGGCTGAGAGGGTTCCGATGATGTCTGGGCCAGATGTACTGCATCCATCATTTTCAGAAACTCGTTGAGGGGCACTGTGGATGCGTTGGGCATTGTGGTGGCTGTAAGTGAGGCAGCTTCGTTAGAAGGACTTCTCTCACCAGATCTAACGTCGTTTCTGGTTGACCATCTGCGGCTGTAGTTGTCTGCATACATGTGATGGCCACTGGTCTCCTGTCGCTGCTCCCACGTTGTCTAGCAATTTCCTAGCTCTAAGGGCTGGGAGCATGCTGAAAGACGACCTCAGTTGTGCTTTCAACGTCTCGCACATGACAGGGGTCTGTTGTTTGGCTAGCCAATCTGTGATTTACTCGAATACATCATCCGGCAGGAACTCGAGTGCAGCGTTGGCTTTGCTTGATGATGCCATGATCTTCTTAGATCTGAAGATGGTCTCCGCTCTGAAAACCAGGTCTCTGGGTTATACGGCATGAATGGGGGCAGGCGGACGGATGCTGCTGTGGCGTTGTCATTGGTTGGACTGGCTGTGTCGGTCATCTTCGGGTCACCAGTAGAGGTATGGGATGAGTAAGAGGCAGCGTCTCGGTACTTACCAATTTATTTTCACAAATTTCTGATAAGACATAAATCCCTTCTATCGGAAAAGTAGTACCTGACCTTAGAGTAAGAAAGACATAAAATTCCAACCAGTTGTGTTTTCTCACACTTAGAAAACAGTTAATAATTGTTTGTAAAAAAATAAGGAAAGCTCTCCATTACAGATAGTTCGATAGCTTGAAGAGTTCTACATTCAGAAATGGTTTTGGTTTTACACATGATGTACCATTACTTCTGAAAATACATGAAAAAGATAGCTTCATCCGATCGTCTTGGGCTTGTGTTTTCTGGTGGAAGTTACAATCTTGTTTTGACAGGTGGATGCCCTGAGGAGCCTATCGCGACTCTACAAAATAAACACGTGATAATTTTTGATAAATTATAGTAATTCACGAGATAGTAAGGAATCAACAAAAGATTCGATGTACAAGACTACGAAAAGCAATTTTATATTACGGGCTTTTTTTATTTTAATATTCATCTCAAACTTTTCTTGATTCATGTAAACTACATAAATACTGAGATCAGAAAGTCCTTTTGTATTTTATTAAGAAATATTCGCTGCTGAATTCAGAGAGAGAGAGAGAGAGAGAGAGAGAGAGAGAGAGAGAGAGAGAGAGAGAGAGAGAGAGAGAAAGGTGGGTCGAGAACGGGGGACATGCTACGAAAGGTTTCACACAAGTGTCGTGATGATTACGTACTTGAGGCCTCCATGACATGCAGTATGATGGAACATGAGCCTTCACTTCTTAGTACTAGGTAGAACCCATTCAGTCTTCAAAAAGGAATATCAGCTTAGCACTTGTAACATTATCTTCAGCGTTCCTGAATTTTGGTGACTTATATTAACCTCGGTTTGAACCAGAGTTACAATTCTTATAATCCTGTTATGTAAAAAAGATCAAAGAACGTTATAAATTCGAGTTGCATTCGCCAGGATTTTATATAATTTGCTTTGTACCTTTATTGTTTCATTGTATTGCTCTCATGAATGTTCATATTTCTTTATTTTTTAAAGGTCAAAGGAATTATTAAAAAGCTCAATGTTTTTTTCTGCATTACAGCTCTCCGCATAATTACGATTTCTTTCATCAAAATCTTATTAAAATTTATCCTTAGAAAATCAATATCACCAAATGGTTCAAAAAACCTTTTAGCCAGTCAGTTACTAGAAGATCTACGAACCATCCTTGTAGTACATGAAGATAGACACCGTACTGAGCAATAAAATTTATATCATATACTGATTGCAATTAACGTTGTTTCAATGATTGAAACGCAGTAGGGTTTTGATTAAAACCACGACTTCCCCCTCCCCCCACACAAAAAAAAAATCTGCTCTGGTTCTACTCCAGCAAAAGATAATTGGATGATATCCGAGTATGCGTGCTGGGATCAGAGCCATGTTGGGGGTCAGAGAGTGTCAATTAACCGGAGGTAAATTACAAGAAATTGAAAACACTTGGTAGCCAATTTTTCTAGCAACTATCATGCGCACTGATTCCGTAGAAATTTCCATTTGTTTTTATCTGTTTTGTTAGACGTAAGAAATCCAATAAAAAATTTACCTACTGAGTATGCATTGTATTGTGACATTGACAGTCTGCAGCGGCGTCTGAAGTATGGTTAATCTATACAACACAACTTTCAGTTATTTGCATTATCATACGATGGAGATTGTTTGGATAACTCACTCATTGGTGAAGCCTTTACAACAAGAGCAGACTTTGTGTTATATGGAATTTGTGTTAAATGAGTTACAGGATCGCGCTGAAGTAGGCTAAATTAAAAACCGATACATCAGTGAACAAGAATTCAAGAGGTCCTCAAATAAATGTTAAATATTATTCCGTATACCTATATATTTACATTATGTACACCAAGGCTCGTATGCCTTATTGAAATTATCAAAACAGCGTATCATCTCCATAGGGTGAACTTTACCTATTTTCTACATGTTTTGCTATACATATACATACACTATATATATATATAGTATATATATATATATATATATATATATATATATATATATATATATATATATATATATATATATATATATATATATATATATATATATATATATATATATATATATATATGTATATATATATATATATATATATATATATATATATATATATATATATATATATATATATATATATATATATATATATATATATATATTATATATATATATTATATTTTAATGTATTTTAATGCATTTTATATATATATATATATATATATATATATATATATATATATTATATATATATATATATCATATATATATATATATATTCTTTATATTTTATTTTAATTTAATTTAATGCATTTTAAATATATAGCTTTTCGTTTATGTATAATTCATTAACCTGCGTGTTAGTATTAAATGTCAAGATATTAATACAATATTGAATTATAGGGATAGCTTACTAGAAATTTAGATTAGATTCTATTCTTGCTGCATATAAGCAATATATATATATATATATATATATATATATATATATATATATATATATATATATATATATATATATATATATATATATATATATATATATGTATGATGTATGTATGTATATATATATCTACATATATATATATATATATATATATATATATATATATATATATATATATATATATATATATATATATATATATATATATATATATATATATATATATATATATATATATATATATATATATATATATATATATATATATATATATATATATATATATATATATATATATATATATATATATATATATATATATATATATATATATATATATATATATATATATATATATATATATATATATATATATATATATATATATATGTATATATATATATGTATATATATATATATATATATATATATATATATATATATATATATATATATATATATATATATATATATATATATATATATATATATATATATATATATATATATATATATATATATATATATATATATATATATATATATATATATATATATATATATATATATATATATATATATATATATATATATATATATATATATATATATATATATGTATATATAAAACAGGTGTTTCAAAATTAGAGGGCCCCCCACTCCACAGAACAAATGGAAGGTTATGAAGTTTTCTGATATAGCCTGTCTCCAATTACATTATTTTAAGTTTCTATTAAGCTATTTTTCATTTTACATTTCTTGCATTTTCAGACAGTGATGGAGTTAGATACAGACATGGCCAACGACTCGGAGGAAATCAGATGGATTGACCGAATCCTGGCTATAACCTTCAGAGATGCCAGGGATGCTGTTGCATCCTTCATTTCACGTTCCTGGATAGCTAAATACATTAAAAGAGATGAATCCTTTGTTAAAAGAAACTGGAACAAAAATCCATATGACTGTCATCGCGAAAAGAGTGAGAATCTTGGAAGGTCTGAAGTCCTTTCTCAGGAGTCAAAAGACATCATAGCTGAAGCAGTAAGTAGACCAAGAAAGTCTTTACGTAAATTGACGCTTGAACTAGAAACAAAAAGGGGAAAGAAGAGAAGTTATAGTGTTGTATATTGTGAGTTGAAAAAATCTGGTATCAAGCCATATCATGTTATCAGCAAGCCCAACATCACTCAGCAACAGAGAGAAGACTGTGCATGGTTTAGTGGTTCATTTCCTAAAGATTGGGATGAAGCTGACTTTCTCCATGTTGCAGCATCAGATGAATTCTTCATTTACATAGTCAGGAAGCCAAATCATAAAAATGACATCATTTGGGCTGCAAAGTTGGATGATATCAGCGATGACGTGCGCTATAGCCAAGTTGTGAAATTTCCTGAATATTTGGGAATTTTTCTGTTTCACATCCAAATGGTTAATGTGAATCATCAAAGAAAGAGGACAGTCATGGAATGGCGAATACTTCAGAGAAACTGTGCTTACTGGTGGAGTATTTCCTTTCCTCAAAGATCCTGAAAATGTGTTATCTGTTGAAGAAGTCACATTTTTGCATGATAAGGCACCATGTTTCAAGGCTCTTCAGACACAAGAGCTGCTTCAAATCAGTGGTATCGATTTCTTCTCGTCAAGTGAATTTCCAGGTAGCTCCCCTGTCCTTAATGTGAGTGAAAACATTGGTAATATCTTAAAGGATCGTGTTGAAGCACGGACAGTGAACTATGATGGTATACCAGGCCTCGACGACCTGCGAAGAGAGGTAAGCGAAGTGCTCAGGGAAATGGAGTTTGAGTCTCAGCTTTTTATGCGATTTGCTGAAATCATACCCCTCAAGAATGCAGGCTGTGGTACAGGCAGATGGAGGCCACACAAAATATTAAATACTCAGTGACAAACTTAAATAAATAGCTGTTCTGAATTACTTTTGCTTTTGTTCATATCAATTTCAGTTTACGCTGTGAGGGCCCTCTAATTTCAGAAACACCCTGTATATGTATACGTATATGAATATGTATATATATATATATATATATATATATATATATATATATATATATATATATATATATATATATATATATATATATATATATATATATATATATATATATATATATATATATATACATCTCCTTACCTATACAGGGTTTTGTTTTGATGAAGAAACCCCGTTTTCTTTTTTGTGTGTGTGTGTGTGAGTGTGTGTATGTGTGCGCGCGTGTGTATATATTATGATAATAAACATCACTTTGCCCTAACAGGGTGGCTCCCTAGAAAGGAAAAGATAAACTTCCACTTTCACATTCTTATCCTGGGTGCTGATACGCGGAAAAAAAACTTTCAGAATCATATCTATTTAACTTTGCCATACAGACAGTTCATCTTGAATCCGTGGACCCCTGATTTGCAAAACTTATATATCGTATTGTGTTGACAAATTTTTTTTCTTCTTTGTCACAGCTTACTTAACACTGGGAAAATCGCTAGCATAATTTGCAAGCAAATGAGCACATCTCAGCGTAGAAGGGCAACCCGTGGTCAACGCGAGTCGCGATGGAAAAGTGATCCAGGCTTTCTGTACATTCTGCTGGGACAGATTGCCGTGTTAATTACAGTAAACATCGAAGGAAAAATGCGCTGGATTTGGTATGATTGTCCTGATTGGAATTAGCGTCGCTCCGCTGACTGGAAAGAATTCTGATTAAAAGCGCGACTTTTATTTTCCAAAATTTTTTTGCCTGCTCAGTTTCACCAATGGAAAAACGGATAATAATCCAGTGAATAGAGAGTCCCAGAATTGCTTAAACAAAAGATTAGAAAATAAATCCTTCAGAATAGAAAATGGTAACAGCCAAATTCAAAGTGTAAAAGAAAAAGCAAAATATCTCTTTGGACAGCAATAGTAATTTTTTTTGTTTGGAATAACTTTCTTACCCCGAACTGTGCACAGTGTTCATAACCAAAGCAGTCATGATGATAATAGACAGAAGACTGCTTCCTATTGGTACTCTATATGCATATATTAGCATGTTACTGACGAAAGTTTTTTTTTTTTTCAAGAACCACTGAACGAAAGAGTGTAGCTAAAATTTATGCCGATGCATGGTAAAATAGTCTTAATTTGGATCAAAAAGAAGATTGGTCTGAATTTCTTTTCATTGTATTCTGTATGGAACACTTCTTATCGATTTGTTGAAGGTTATTTCGTTATAATTTTGTTGCAAACATTTAGAACTAGTGGTAAATGACTACTGATTAAAACCTCTAATTACGTTTTCCCTGTGTTAACCTTATCACTGTCAACACAATCATTACAGCATAAAGGGATTTTTCCTGGGATGAAATCAGCTATCTTTCATTTTAGGAGGGTATTTTCATGTGGAATTTGTAATTAATTCATGAAATGGACAATTGTGTTGTTCAAGTGTTTATATATATATATATATATATATATATATATATATATATATATATATATATATATATATATATATATATATATATATATATATATATAACGTTATATATATGTTTAATATATATATATATATATTTGTATATATATATATATATATATATATATATATATATATATATATATATATATATATATATATATATATATATATATATATATATATATATATATATATATATATATATATATATATATATATATATATATATATATATATATATATATATATATATATATATATATATATATATATATATATATATATATATATATATATATATATATATATATATATATATATATATGATATATATATATATGTGTGTGTGTGTGTGTGTGTGTGTGTGTATGTGTGGTGCAATTGTGTATAGCCAAATGCCTCTTAACTTCTCGAACTCTTCAGAAAGATTTTTTGGATACGCTTGTCACTACAGAGCCTCTAAGATCCAAGAGCAAGAAACTGAAGTGTTTGTGATGTCTGATCGCGGGAGACGAACCCGCATCACCATAATCACAAGGAGGTCACGTTGGCGAACTGACCACGTGAAGGTCGGCAACGTGACCTCCCTGTGATTATGGTGACACGTGTGTAGATTCTACACACTCACACACACTTACACACACACACACACACACATATATATATAATGTGTGTGTGTGGTTGGTTGGGTGTGTATATGTAAGTGTATACATTCTTTGAACGCATTTTCCCTTAGGGTAAAACCCGTCCTCACACCTTTGGAAGGTGTGAAGGTGCAAGCTCCCGAAGTGGGCGCCTTATAGCTAGGTAACAGTCTTAAGTTGCTATATTCTTGGATTTGCTCCTGCCTACTGGTCCCGAATAAATGTGCGATAAAAAAAAAAAAAAAAAAGAAACGTGATCAATATAAAGGTACGTAATGCTTCGGTATGTTTCCATTTACAGATTAATGTTAAGAGATTTCGACGCTCACGATTTCACACATGGACTTCTTTTGTGATAAAATCACATTCCTTTTCGCTTTTA
>NC_089747.1:63971139-63983639 GCF_040412425.1 Macrobrachium rosenbergii | reverse complement strand
AAGTAAATGTATAAGTTCTAAAGTTTTTTAAGGTATAAATTTCTATTCCATGCACGTTATGTCATTTCCGTTTACGCACTTTTATTTGTCCAGTTCTGTTTCCTTTTTTTTCTTTTTTCATTGCGTATATTGACAAAGAAGTTGAGGAAACCGTATAACAACTAATATATAAATAAACAGGGATTCAAAAGAAGACTTAAGTAGTAGAGATGAATAACGAGATGAAAGACACCAACGTCCAACTAAACAGTGGAGTTGAATGTACAAGTGCAGTCATTTCTGCCTCTGACAGGCCAATGACGTGGTAAAGCACACTTCAAAATGCTAAAGGTTCCAGTGAGTCGCATCCCGTGATGTGAAAAGAATTAGTTCCTATGGTATGGAGGTTTTCAGAATTAATAATTGAATTTTTTTCTTTATTTTGAGAATTTGCTAAGAAAATACACGATGCACTTATCGACTAAAGATTTAAAACAAATAGAATTTACTATTACAGAAAAGACAGCAATAGAACTTTCTGTTTATTCTCTTGTTTCCCTTAGCTTTCGTTTGTGACGCTATAGCTCTTTGTATGTTATGTCGGCAAATATATGTTTTGTAGGTAAATGTATGTGTTTTGTAAGCAATGTATGTGTTTTGTAGGTAAATGACTAAGAATACCCTCGATAGTTTATGAAATAGTTGTTTGCTAGTAGGCATAATGTCTGGTAGGTGTAAGGGCCCAGTAGGCAAACTATCCGTAGGCATAATGTCCGATAGGCATAATGTCCTTCAGGCAGACTATCCATATTCAAAATGTCCAGTAGGTGTAATGTCCAGTGGTAAACTATCCGTCAGCATAGTGTCCGGTAGGAGTAATGCCCTTTAGGCAAACTATCCGTAGTCATAATGTCCGGTAGGTGTAATGTCCAGTAGGTAAACTATCCAAGGCATAATGTCCGGTAGGTGTAATGTCCTGTAGGCAGACTATCCGTAGGCATAATGTCTGGTAGCTGTAAGGTCCAGTAGGCAGACTATCTGTAGGCATAATGACTGGTAGGCATAATGTCCAGTAGGTAAACTATCCATGGGCATAATGCCCGGTAGGTGTAAGGTCCAGTAGGCAAACTATCCATAGGCATAATGTCCGGTAGGCAGAATGTCCAGTAGGTACCCTCTCCATAGGCATAATGTCCGGCAGGCGTAATAGTCCATTTGCCACTCTTATGATTTCCACTGGGGACCTATGAATCTTTTATAGTACAATGTATTATGGTATATATCTAATATCCTGGTTTTTCTGAAGTATTTCAACTGGGATGTCCTCTTGACAACTTTGGGCAAATCCTGAAATATGCAAATCTTGGTCGCCATTATATAAAATTCAATTTTTTTCAATATCTCTGCAAATTTGCAAGATAATATGTCATATGGGATGTCTATACCCATGTTTTCATGGTCAAGGATTAATATTATGTCACAAAAACAGCCATAACATGTGCAGTTTTATTTGTACAGACATTATGACAAAGTTATAAAAATGTTACAACAATACATGAAATTCGACATATTATTCATTATTGCCAACTGTTCTTACAAGTTAAACTTATGCTTTTGTGTGTATTTTTAACTGACAAGATACACAGCTTCTTGCATCATGTACATATATGTGTTCCTAATAACAATAGAAATATGATGTGTTTAGTTGAGTAAAGGGAAAATTCAAGCTAATTGTTGTCCAACTCATCCTCAGAACAGTGACTGTCATTTTCATGCACTTGACTAGTGACTGTGAATGTATTATTGCATCCATCTGTGCCTCCACATATACAATAAATAGTGCAGGGTAACTGGTTCTTTTGACAGGAGCAGGGCGTAGAGCTGCAGGCCTTGTCCACTGCTTTGCAACCACAACTAAGAACATCAATTGGGCCAGGAGGAGCTGGAGAATCAGAAGCAAATGTGCTGGTGTTGGGACGTCATCCTTCACCTGCCATCCAAACTTGCTGATGTCCACTGTTGGAGGGCATTGCTGATCAGCTGCTTTCCATAATATCATTTGGAGATGTGCCCGTTGTACATAGAGCAGTATATTGGCATCTGCAGGAGGCAAGGCCATAATGCGCACTGGTTTTCCTTTCATTCTTGTATATATCCTGTGGCGAACTGCATTCAGTGTGGTGCCTGGAGGCTGGCCATCCAGTGCTGTAAAGAACTGTTGGCCTATTTGCAACTTTTCCTTTGTTAAAAGGGTAAGACACAGTGTCACAACCACTTGGAGCGTGCATTCCCAATAGCTGCAAACACTTTGGACCTAGCTTCTCACACGTTGCATTGATGTCTGCAATATCGCCATTCTAACATTCCATCTGAACTTTACATGTGTGTTGTAACTGAGTTTTCCAAACTCAGTAAATCAGCAGGACTAGACATCAGTATCATCACTGAGGATTCTTACTACCCTGTGACACTCAGCTGCCTTCAATAAGTATGCAATAATTGTCACATCAGCCTCATCATGTGAAAAGAGACAGTCTTCTTGACTTTCTAGCGTTATTTTATCTCCCATGTTGAAAGAGGATAGTACCCGTGACAGTTGCCTTTTGTTTCGTTTATTCTTCATAATAGTATCTCTGTTTAGGAGTAGACTACTGATAGTCAGGTAGTAGTTGGTGGTACCCTCATCACCACGTCGCTTTCTCTCATGGTTTTTGGCTGACAGATCGTGAAACTTGTCAAAGACTAACACCTTGTCACTACCAAGAGAGTACAACGAGAGACGGTGCTTAATACTCTCAACAAGGATAGATGCATCAGCACCATGAGGCCATGTAATGTGATAGAGCAGCTGTTGTGCATCGACTATAATGATGCTTGGAGGCACTGGGCTTTGCTGTAGCACACCAAGACGTCTAGCAAGTACTGCACAGCTTTGGTGCCCTTTCACAAACAGCCATTCTCATCAATGAGTGAGGAAAGGACAGCACACAACTCATGCTCAAAGATGTTTTCTAACTGCAGCTGATGCTATTGACCTATCATAAGCAGGTGAAGGAATAGGGCTTCCATGTCAAAGACAGTCTTGTTACCAACTCTGATGCCATGCTTTGGCCATTCCATTGTCTTAACGGGGCTGGAAAGTTTTGCATGAAATCCAGATGGCAGTGAATCACGAAATGAAGCTACCATATTCTCTCCAATCAATAATGCATCTTCAACATTGACTTCATTTGGAGCAACTTGGCCATTGGCAATGTTATACAGGACATCACTCTTACTTTTCAGTGGGTGGGAATGCTTTACTAGCTCTGTAGCAATTCTCTCACGATCATCAGCATCAAGCTTTCGCCTCTTTTCACCTTCCTCTTTGTGCTTCATTGGTGTTATTGCATTGCAGACTTGGCCCATGTACAAGTTTTCCATGGCATCTGAGAGGTAGGCAGAGATAGGAAATGAATCGATCCATTCAGTAATCAGCTCAGGTGACAGTGTCATACCCCTCATACCACCTTTTTCTATTTTGATAGCAGTTTGTTCACCAAACTGATCACTTGACACAGAGTTCCAAACATAAATCCAAACCCTTCATGTTCGGCAGTCCAAATTCTTAAACAAGTTTTTAATTACTATATGATTAAAAATAAAGATCTGGTTAACCTGAAAGTTAGGTGCATTACCTGTGTGGTTCTCAATTCATGCAGGATCTAAAGCAAACTAGTTTAAGCTACTAGATAAACATATAGGAACTACTTCATGCCAATACTTCATGTTAGAGTAAAAATCCTGTAAATAGACATCTTTATGTCAGTATTTAAGGACAAACAAAGATGATTTCACAATGGTACACAATGCAAATACAAAAGAAAGAGTTGCACTTGCTGATTTATTTAAAGTTTTTGTTGTACAAATTCACATAAGGAATTATATCACCTCTTTTAATTCAGCTTCTAGCATTGTCACGTGTTATATTTATGTAATGGTACAATACAATTCATGCATAATGGCTAATAATAAATAGAGCTGCCTTGACTGTGAGTACTACATTTTTACAATAATGAAAGCGTATGAATTGTCTTGGGTGAAGTTTTGACCATATCTTTTACCCAAATAAGCTGTTCAATTACATTTTTGGGTACCGTAAAGAAGGGTATTATCGTCAGCTTAATATTTGGCGTGTATTATCGTCAAATATCAAAATATTAACGAAATCAAACTGTGTAAAGTAAGGGCCTCAAAAGTTTGTTTTTCCTTTGACAGCTATTACATATTTTATATAAAAATTGTGTTACGCCTCATTGGACGATAATAAACGTAGGTCGATAATACCCTCATCGATGGTACGCCATATTGCATTTAGGCATAATATATACCTGCAACAAAATATTTAATATGTTTATCATGTTCCTTAACCTTAAAATAATAAGTATAGACACCATATTATTTATATCATGTATAGAAACAAAGATATAGAAGAAACTAGATTTTTTAGTAATGGCGGCCATTATTTACATATAACACAAATTGCCCAAAGTTGTCATGAGGACAACCAAGTTGAATAACCTAAAAAAACACCTTAGGATAGCAAATCTATCAAGAAACCGTGTACTATAGAACATTCAAAGGTTACCCATTTTGGCAAATGGACTATAATGTCCAGTATTTTTTTTATTGCGCGTCGGTGTCTGTGAATCGTTTAAAATTGCCCTGTTGGGTTCAATACACGTTTGGATTTAAAGTACTTTGTGACTTCTTAAGGCAAATACATCTGTTTTATAGGAAAATGTATATGTTTTGTAGGCAAAACTTAACTGTTTTACAGGCGAATGCAAATATTCTTTCGGCAAATGTATGTTTTGTAGGGAAATGTTTGTCTTTTGTTGGCAAATTACACTAAGTGTTTTGTTAGCAAATGTATGTGTTTTTTAGGCAAATATATGTTTTATGGGAAAATGTACATGCTTTGTAGGCAAATGTATTGTAGGCAAATGTATTTGCCTTATAGAATTATATGGTATAAATCTCTCTTCCATGTGTGATATGTCATGTCTGTTTGCGCACTCTTATTTGTCTAGCTCTGTCGCTATAGCTTTTTGCTGCCATCTGTGGTTGTAACCGATTCATTTAACGACACGCTTTTATTCATGTGCACGCATATTTGTACAGTTGTTGGAAAGAAATGGTGGAAAAAATGAGACTAAATATAATTAAGAGTCTGATAAGAAAGCAGGAAGAGCATAAGCGAGAAAAAAAAGCATAAAAAAAATGTATTAGAGTCAAAGACTTAGAGGTGTGAGTGTAAGTAAGTGACTTTCACGAATAGTGTTCAGTTTTACTGGGAATGATTATGATCATTGGACGGTAGAGAGAGAGAGAGAGAGAGAGAGAGAGAGAGAGAGAGAGAGAGAGAGAGAGAGAGAGAGAGAAAAAAAAAAACGTGGGTGGCAGGATGAAGAAATATAATATTTAGCGAAGAAAAATATATTATGCGAGATGTAATTTCATGACAGAAGGGATCGTGTGGAGGTGTATGGCCAGATGGAGAGGGTAGTCAAGAACGGACTGAGATACACAAAGAAGGCGAGTAATGAAAGAAGCAGAAGGGTGAATATGAATAACCATCATGGAGAGGCTAAGAAGTTATTATAAAGGGAATTAATCGTACAGAAATCATGATGAGCAAATGGATAACAGAGTAAATTATGTAAATAAATAGATGTAACATAATGTGAGTAATGTAAGTGTAGAAGGGTTAGTGTAAGTTTGATAATGCATGCAAAAAAAATGAGTTTTGGGTGTGTAATAAGAGGATAAACAATGGAAGCATACTAAGATATGACTAGACGTGTGATGTTAAGGTACTGTTTGGAAATTCAGCTGTGATGGCTTACTAAGGTATATGAAGTATGTCTGGATGAAAGAAAGGTTTTGATGGAACGTCGGAGAAGAACTATTTCTGAGTGTAAAAGTTATGGTAACAGAAGAGACTGTGCAAATTACATGGTCGTAACATTACTCTTCGTACCTAGAAATTTATAGGGTAGGTGTATGGTTAAGAACTTGTTATGAAACAATGAAATATAAGAAGTTTCAGTGTATGGAAAAAGCTTTTATGAGACATACAAGGATGTAAAAAAAAAAAAAAAAAAAGGGGCGTGTGTAGAAGGGGTATGGATATGGGTATGGGTATGATATGAGTATGGGTATGGGTATGATATGGGTATGGGTATGGGCATAGGTATGGATAGGGGTATAGGTATGGGTATGGGTATACGTATGGGTTTGGGTATGGGTATGTGAATTTCAGTTCTGACGCGAGCGATATCGAGGTCATATTAATATAAATGTATCCTGTTTTTTTTTTTCTTCATTTAATTCTTTCGGTTTTTCCCTCTTTCTTTCTCTCTCTCCTTCTCCCATTCTTTATTTCTTTCTTTCGTTATTCAAGGTATCACTCTGAATTTTCCGTTTTGTTGAAAACCGGTACATGGCCTTCTTCGTATAACATTTGCGAAAGAGATTTTAAACGGGTAACCTCTTAATTTCAGCAGCGTTTTCATTGATACGGGACGCATTTTCCGTCGAACTAATGGTAAAAAAAGTTTATTGGGAAAAGTTAAACTAAAAGGACGAAGTAAAAAGGCAGAGTGAAACACAGTAAAAAAAAATAAATATCAACGAAGTGAAAGAAAGTAAAAAAAAAAAAAATGGGTGTAAAGAACATAAGTTAAAAATAAGTATTGTGAAAATTAAAACGTTAATAAAACTATGTTATTTCGGTAAAATGTGCAAAAAAAAAAAAAATGAAAGTCACTGCCAAAAAATAATTCAGAGTTTACTCCATCTAATTTTAAGTAATTTTAAGAAGAAAGTTGAAGAAAAATCCTGTAAAATGTACTTTTATATTTTCACTAATAATTATACGGTCGTAACATTACTCTTCGTTCCTAAAAAAAAAAAAATGTAAGGCGGGAACTTTTAACTGAGATAAATCAAACGTGTAACAGAGTGATTGATAGGAGAACAGTGAGTCAGGAAAAGATGGCAGGTGTATGGAAATTTCCGTATTTAGTTCGGCCGAGTGAAATTAATTTAATAAAATTGATAATAATTTTAGCAGCTACTGTACCTCGCATTCAAACTCGGGCATTTGGAAAGAAAGATATATCTCGTTTTACCCTTCATCATTCATAGATTAAATAAGAAGTTTCAGAGTATACGAAAAAAGCGCTCATGAAGAGTGCGAGGACGTTAAAACGTATGAAAAAAATCAACAGAGGGGATAATGTGAAGGATGCTATGGATGCATGATTTGGAAGAAAAGGTGATACAAAAGGTTAGAAAATGTTTTAGAATACAGAAAATGCTTAAATCGGTGTGGAAGGGAGTGTGAGACGGGGCATTTGAAATATTGATGGCTGCCCCTTATCTACGGGGATGCAGTCCTGCAAGAAGTTAAATAAAGTATATTTAGTAGAGCTCCTATAAAGTAGCTGGATAAGATGATACGTCATGGATGGATTTTAGAATGCTTCGAGTTTAAAGAAAAACATAAGACTGATAGGTAAAAAAAAAAAAAAAAAAAAGAGCTTGAAAAGTGTTAGCGAAAGAAGAAACTTGACAATAAACGTGATCGGGAGGAGTTTATGGTGATAAATGGTACTCTGTTAACATCGCTCTCCTTATTTCGAAAAGTACCGTTAATCTGAAACTCTTCGAGAGAGTAGCGAATAATTGACGCCGAACAAAAGTCGAAAAGAAACAGTTGGTGAAATGTGTAAATGCGGAAAAAGATTGAGTGGGAAAAGTAGAACAAAAAGCGAATGGCTTTGTGCAAATGTTTTACGAAACTAAAAGAAATAGTTGAATGTTGGATTGCTGAACAGATTGGACGAAGAGTAAGATCATGAATATAATGTTGAGATAAAGGAGCGGTTGGAGGTATACTTATAAAGTAGTCAAAAGTTATTGGAAAGAAAATCGCAAAAATGTGGCTGCAAATATAATTAAGTATCTGATAAGAAGGTAGGAAGAGTATATGCGAAAAAAAGGATAAAGAAATGAAATGAAAGTCTAAGAGAAGTATGAGAATTTCATGAAGAGGGCTCATAGTTTTACTTTCATACGAGGATGTTAAAACAACGTATGAAAAAATCAGAAGAGGGGTAATGTTTGCTTATGGCAAAAAATAAAAACTTTGTAAAAAATATAACGTTTACAGAGATATGAGATGCAATAGGAATAGCTTTAAATCATTTCACGGTCAGGTCTGAATCTGTTTCTCGGATGGCCGTACCTTCTAGTCCACGTCTCGTCACATCTAAACACGAGCGAGATGGCGCTTATTGACAAGGGTACCAAGTGTCCTTCTCGCATTCACCTGTACAAGTTGAAAAGGGGAAAGTGCCGGTCAGCTTCCATTTGCGTTTGTAATTAGCCACCCCCTGATATTCGGGGCAGAAGAACTTGGTCAACGCAGATTTGAGTCTCACGATGTGCGTAATATCGTATTTTTGCTTGTTTATTACACTGTACCACCAGTTCAATACTCGAAGATTAATTAATTATTATAAATCCCTAATTAGATATTTCACTTCGACGACGACGATGCGAAACTAAAAAATAATAAAAAAAAAACTGACACAACGAAATATAGGTATCAAAATATTCTATTAATAATGAAAGTTGTTTCGATGGATAGGGTCAGACGGTGGGGGGGCGGGGATGGAAAGGAGGGAGAAAGTTAAAGGAGGGGAGGGGGGAGAGGGAAGATGGTTGATCTCTCAACCCTTCGTTAGATATTTTTAGAAGGTGAAGGGGTGATCATATCTCTAACTTTTTTTGTCTGTGTTTGTGCGTGTGTGTGTTTTGGAGGGAGAGAGGGTCAGGTAAAGGCAGCTTGGGACATGTTGGGGCAGGGTGGGTCAGGTTAGGTTTGAGTGGGGGCGTTTAAATTAGGTTAGCTTAGAGGGGAAGTGGATAGAATATATACATATATAAGTTAGAGGGGAGGATCAAGTCAGGTTGGGTTAGGTTAGACTGGGGAATGGATATTTGGAGGGACGGTTTGGATGTAAAAATGTCCTGATTTGCCTTTTTCTTTCTCACATATATAAGGGCTATATATATATATATATATATATATATATATATATATATATATATATATATATATATATATATATATATATATATATATATATATATATATTTCAGTATAGCTTGGTTTTAGAGGGGAGGGGATTTCATAGCTTCAATGGATGTGATGAAAGAATTTATGGGTCAGATGGAAGTTACGACTGGTTAAAATCTTTGTGTTCAGCAAATAGTTTGATTCTGAGGCAGGTGATGGGTTATGTATGGGCTGGTTAATTTGATCTAGAGGGACGTTCATTAACGTTTGAACTGGTTTAGCGTAGGATGTCAGGCTTTGAAAAATAGGTAGACTTTGAAATCTCTTTTTTATGGGAGGAAATTGAACTTGTGATTTTTTACCATGATTTTTCTAATCATTATAACTTTTGAAATGGTGTGGGAGATTTATATATATTCATATCTTTTATATTATTAGTTTGTCATACGGTTTGCCATATCTTGGCTATATTTACACTTTCCATTATTGTGTTTTGCATTTCATATATTTTTATATCATGTTTGATTCTTCCGATGTCTGTGGACAGATGTCGGTGGACAGTATGGACTGTTTCGAATAACATGTGGTAGACTGATTTTGATACTAATTATTGATTTGGGGAGTATGTGTGATTTGGATATTTTCAGGCTATACATATTCTTTAATCAGAAGTGTTTTTGCAGTTCAGAGTTTATTATCTAACTCGATATTTCATTTATTATATTTTAATCTTTGCTTTGTTTTATTCATTTCTTGTTGGGTTATTTGAATAATAAACCTATTTTTGTAAACTATTGCGTTTCTTTAAATATCCATTTAATTGATTTGATATAGAATATATATATGAACTAAAACGATGAGAGAGAGAGAGAGAGGCGATATGATATAGAGAGAGAGAGAGAGAGAGAGAGAGGAGAGAGATATATATATATATATGATTAAATATATTGGAGCACATACATATCTATATTAATTTGATCGTTTATCTATCTATCTATCTATATATATATATATATATATATATATATATATATATATATATATATATATATATATATATATATATATATATAACATGTACACATTCGCTGCCGGGGTCTAAGATAGAGAGATCGAGGCCACGGCCTACCCCACTGCCAAATCAAAAGTCCTTCAAAGTTTGCTTACCCCATATAATAATGGGAAAAATGATGTTCTAACTGTTGAGGCTTTTTATTTATGGTAAGTCAGCGATCGCGAAAACGAAAACCGAGTAGGTAAATTCAACGTGTGTGATTATTTTTATTACGGTAATTGACAGTAAGTCAGCCAGCTTCTCCTAACACCACTTGTAATTCACACACATTAAGAAAGCGGCATCTCTTCTAATGTTGTGAGGAGTCCGTACCTGAGCATCAGGAAATTTGAATTTTGTTGGCTAATTTGAATGGCCCTCTGTAACTCTAAAATTTCATTATTTCAAAAAAACAAACCCCGAAAGGTACGAGCTGTCAGAAAAACTAAGTACCACGGCTGTATCTTTTTAGCGTTATTGCTCTTCAAATATTTTAGGTCCCTCAACCACCCACCCCTACCACATCCCCTGAATGCCAAAAATCGATATTAGGATCTCAGGAACGGATGAACGGGTTTCGATGAAATTTGACACGATTAGAGACCTTAGTAGGAAACCTCTAAAGCCCGAGTTTTATCCCGGTCGGTTGAATATTTCCAGAGTTATAAAGGGCCAAAGTCGGGGTTTTTATGTACTCCAGGTGGCTGGGCTTTACTAACAGCCAACTACCGTGGCTGTTAATAGGGATGGTCGTAAAGCATAACTTAAGGCAGGAATTAAACGGTGCTTCTGCATACTTTTATATTGAAATGCCTCATAACCTCTATTTGGGAAACAAATTCTTTGCGTGGACACGTTCGTCAAAACTCATCTGTTTCTCAACTTCTAGTTTCTCAGTCTTGGTGAACAACTGCCTTAAGATGAACGTATATACCTGTTGCCACATTCATTGCCTCAGTGTCTTTCCTGTTGTTCCCTCAGGAAATCCACGTCATACACATCCTGGAATTCTGTGATACTTATTTATACATAGAGCAGCCAAAATCACAAAATATCATTATTTCGAAAGAGGTCAAGAACTATACGGATAATTAACAGCCTCTATAAAAGAGGACGGACTGAGCCGCTGCTCAAGAGTGATGCCAGAGAAAAGACTGGAAGTCTGAAGGTCTCCTCGCTCCAGAAAAGGTGGCGAATGATATTTTGAGAGAGGCATTTAGAAAATTAAACTTCAAAAACAACGAAAGTCTGTTGAAATATTAGACTTTTGATGCTGGCTCAGTAATAAGGAAATCTTAATCTCCTAAAATCGTGGTACTTCAATCTTTTAACAATTAAATTAATATCTACATTCATTTTTTATTTACTTTGATCTCTCTCTCTCTCTCTCTCTCTCTCTCTCTCTCTCTCTCTCTCTCTCTCTCTCTCTCAGAAAGAGCAAGCAGAGGTAGATTAATAGTGCCCAAAACTATGCCAGGAAAACTAAGGAGAGCACACAGGACATTAATCCACTACGCACCAGCATCGATAATGCAGCGTCTATTCAGTGAGTTACCAGCTCATCTGAGGAACATATCAGGAGTGAGCGTAGATGTGTTTAAGAATAAGTTCCACAAATATCTAGGCTGCATCCCAGACCATCAACGATTGGAAGATGCATAATATACCGGAAGATGCATTAGCAATTCTCTGGCAGACATCAGAGGTGCCTCACACTGAAGGGACCTGGGGCAACCCGAAAGAACTCTAAGGTAAGGTAAGGTCTCTCTCTCTCTCTCTCTCTCTCTCTCTCTCTCTCTCTCTCTCTCTCTCTCTCTCTCTCTCTCTCTCAGATGAACTGTGTTAGGCATTTCATCTTCAAACATTATTCTGAAATTTATGAATTTGTATTATATTATCAGGGTGCGTCCATTAAACTACTGAAAGAAGGTAATTCGCTGCATTTCCTATCAAGAAAAAATGACTGAGCTGCTAATGGCCTTTATTACAAAACACTGGCGTCGAAAAAAAATGTGAGAGAGGCTGCGAAATTTTCACTCACATGCTAATTACTCCCAGCTGTTTGTTTTATTTCATAGATAATAATGATAACAGGAATAAATTATACCTTTCCTAATATTTTTTTTACGTTTGTTTCGGTATACTGTAGGGGCTGAAACTGACGTGGGCTGACAAATGGAGCTTTTTATTCTAATTTTACTGCAATCCAGATCATTGGTCGAATTGAGAGAGAGAGAGAGAGAGAGAGAGAGAGAGAGAGAGAGAGAGAGAGAGAGAGAGAGTGCTGATCACTGTAAGAAGAAAGCCTCACTCTGGCCTTGTTCCAAACTTTAGGCA
>NC_089747.1:63958639-63961139 GCF_040412425.1 Macrobrachium rosenbergii | reverse complement strand
TGGACTAGCACGTACAAGCATGTTTCAGCATACCGAATATTCGAAAGCTTAAAATTTATCCCAGTTCCAGAGATAGAATGTTAACACTCAGGTCAGTGACCTTATCACTCTTCGTTGGCGCATTCTGCTCTGATTTGACAATAGTCTCTGAATACATATTCTTGAACCTTGCATTAATATCGTGTCAACGGAGAGCCACCACCACTCTCTGCTCTTGTCATGATCGGCACATTGTTACGATAAAATTATGACGATTAAATTCTGCCTGAATAGAGTT
Organism: Macrobrachium rosenbergii; assembly: GCF_040412425.1. NCBI lineage: Eukaryota > Metazoa > Arthropoda > Malacostraca > Decapoda > Palaemonidae > Macrobrachium > Macrobrachium rosenbergii. Next base: position 63,960,862 of record NC_089747.1, on the reverse strand, counting down.
TCATTGATTCACGTCGAATGGTTCAATTTTTCCTTTTCTTCGTTTTGATGTTTCTCTTTGCGGTCCTGAAAAAGGGAGCGCCGTGGTCAGTTTTATATCATGTATTTTTGTGGGAAGGATTTTGTTCTGTGAAATTTAGGCTGTCGAGCCAAGAACTCTCGACCATTCAGTCCACAAAATAGTGAAAGGAGGGAGTTGGAGTGGATGGACATCAACAGAAAGAGATACAGAAAATAAAGGTGAAATACAAGGGTCTAAAGGTGTAATTGGGAGAAAATCCCACACTTGGACGAAGAAATAATAATTTAAGGATATTGGCTGGACGTTCTGCCTGCAAACAACAGGTCGAGCATTTTTGATGACTTTGAAGACCTAATCACCACCAGCTCACTTTACATTAACCCCCATCTTCCTATATATATATATATATATATATATATATATATATATGTATATATATATATATATGTGTGTGTGTGTGTGTGTGTGTGTGTGTGTGTATGTGTAAATATGTGTGTGCGTGTGTGCATCTTTGTTGATATGCGTACACGCGTGTATGCATAATCAGCTTACGGAGAGCAGAGAATCTGTACGGTCTCAGTCTCATACCTTGAAATTACTTCCTAACGGAGACTGCTTTTCTAGAACTTCCAGTGTCTTTTGCAAGACATTCTTAAGATTATCGAGTTTTATTTTTCTAGTTATGAAACACTGGGCGGGAGAGAGAGAGGCAAAGTTAACGACGTCAGTACTGCCTGAAACGAGATCATTGATTTTCGCTGAATGGCAGAATTATTCCGTCTTCTGCATTTGTTCCTTATGGTCTCCAGATAAGAGCAATATTTAACATTTTTTACTGCAACTGATTCGAACTAAATAGCCTACGTGACGAATTATCATATTTCTTCAGTGGTTTATAACTGATTGTTATTCTTTGTAAAACATTTTGTAATTAACTGAATGAGGTGAATTTTACAGACTATGTACTGCTAGATCTAAGATCGGTAGTTGACTGACTGATATATTAGCTTGAACAATAAGGTATGTAATGCGTTAGCGTAATAGCAGGGGCATTAAAATTTTTTTAGAGTTTTCATTTGTATCGCTTTTCAAGATCGCTTTTTCCTTGTTCACTTTCCGTTACAAAAAGGGTACTAAGTAAAGGCTGACTGTCAGGTGTTTACACCATAAATACTTCTGTTTGAGCTCTTACTACTGATAACTGTTGAAGCAGATCAAATATTTCAGGGCATAAAACTTGAAGAACTTAGAAATATTTAACACAAGAAATGGAGATGCTCGATTTTCCGAATTCAAGGCTTATGGCTTATGGAAAAACACCCAGTACTAGGGAAGTAATGGGCATAGCTGCGCTGTGGCTTCCCAACGTGAAGAAAGCCTCATAGTTTTGGTTGGTACCGGTAAAATCAGTTACAACGACCAACCGTCAGATTCTCTAGCGCAGGTCACCTAGAATTCGTTTATGTTTTAATGTTAATTACAGTGAACATATATTGACTTTAGTCATGTACGTCTTTCTATTTAATTGTGCATGTCTTTGGTTTAGAGAAAGAACTACAACGAACAGATGAACGGATTTTGATGAAATTAATGGAGATATTCATTAGGCGATTCCCTGGGGATGAAGAGCTCCCGGAGAATATCGGTGAAGAATTCGGCCTGGATTTCGAGTAAGAAAATAATCGTTATCATAAGTTTACCGGAGACTGCCCCCCAAAAAAAAAGTTTTCTTCGAAGTTGATTAAAGTTTGTTAAGAGACCAACAAGCAAATGAAAAGACAAACAGACAAATATAGAGAACTAAATGCAATATAATAAAAAATGAATAAAATAATAAGAAGAAAGAAAATCCTGCTTAAGATGACCTGATCTGGTCCCTGAAGAAACAAATTCTACGCATGTTGGAGCTCAGAAGTGACTAACCTGAAAGAAGTTAGACGGAGCGGAATATGAAGGACCATTCCTTTTACATCCCGAGGGATCCTAAGGTCAAGTCCTTAAAAGCGGTTTGTGGAAGGCTTCGTACCCGAGGCCTTCGTCTCCAGAGGATTAATTTCAAGGGGAGCCATCCTTTGCTCAAACCCAGAGTTTCTTTCTTTTTACTAAATCTTTATGTAGCTAATGCCTTTACTCCTTGCATTAACAATGAATGTTGGTAAAATATTGTTGGTTGTAATAATTATACAAGTGGTTATCTAATCC
>NC_089747.1:63941139-63951139 GCF_040412425.1 Macrobrachium rosenbergii | reverse complement strand
CCAATAATGAAATAGTGTGTAGTATCGTAGGAAGATCCGCACCTGTTTCGTCTTAGGGCTAATACCCAAACGGAAGCACGCTATCTATGCATATTTGAATACGATCCGCACCTATATATATATATATTGATATATATATATATATATATCATATATATATATATATATATATATATATATATATATATATATATATATATATATATATATATATATATATATATATATATATATATATATATATATATATATATATATATATATATATATATATATATATATATATATATATATATATATATATATATATATATATATATATATACATATATATATATATATATATATATATATATATATATATATATATATATATATATATATATATATATATATATATATATATATATATATATATATATATATATATATATATATATATATATATATATATATATATATATATATATATACATATATATATATATATATATATATATATATATATATATATATATATATATATATATATACTATATATATATATATATATATATACTAATCACTACTAAAACTATGGAACAGTTTCGTCCATTAGAGATTAAAAAAATGAAACTACTTGGTCAATAATTGTTTTGCCTATTTTAAGTAACATTTTCATTACTATTTCTCTTGCCCATCTTTTATGTTTATGGTTTCATTTATCGTTGCATGTTTGATACGTATTTCAAATTTACGAGTGATTTGTATTCGTCACGAAGAAAACCCGTTTATCAAAAGCATATTAAAGGAATTTCAGTGACTTTCAAGAAATTCCTAAAACCACTTATGGTGAAGAAAGGAGCAAATAAAATGCTCCAGCGTCTTGGAGTACCAACTGCACATGCCTCACCAACTTGAAATTAACCTTTGTTAGGAAAACGCTAACGTTATGGAAGTTTTTTTTTCTTTTTAGATATTGTTCGAAGAAATAAAATGCGCCTTTGTCTTGGAAGTTTCCAAGATGTGTGTTGCATCAGCACTTTCCATTTTCGTTTAATTTTATGGTATGTATTATTCATATTTAATGTTATAATTGGCTGTTTCTATTTTCATGGGAATTAAGTTTCAACTGACTATTCCTTTAATTATTTGAACGAGTTCAAATCAAGGAATGCCGCGGAAAAATTTTGAATTTTAAACTGAAATTCACCTTAATAAGAAATTTCATTGAAGGATCATACTTAATTAAAATAGAATGTGAATAGAATTATCGTTGATGTATGTATGAATAAAATTGCAGGAATTCGGAAGGACGATCACTGGTCAAATAGTTTACGATCGTTTTACTGCCGTTGTTTAACGAAAATCGGTCATTTATGGAATTAGGCACAAAAGAGAAGGCAGAGCCTCTATCGGCCAACTAAAGAAACGTCGCCCAAGAAGCCGTTAGGATATGATTGTTTCCGAGACATATAAATGGCGGCAGTTTTCACTTTTTGACACTTGAAGGATAAGACGCTGACGAGAGTGGAAGGAGAGTATCAGGTTTCCACATCTATTGGCATGATAGTAGGAGGTCGCCACCGGGTTATATATACAATAAAACCTGAATGAAGTTTCATATACATAAGCACATTACATTCCATTGCAAATAATTTACTATCAGAATTTTTAAAAAAATTTGTTCTTCATGTCGACCGAGCTTTTCGACCGTTCACCGAATGGAATTGTCTGCCCTGGCGAACTTGGTGTCCCCCTTCGAGTTCGTCTTACATTCATCTTTATCCTTAGCAGATGAAATCAGCGAACTTTTTTTAAATAACTGGAATAATATTATCATTTTGCAAAGAGGGGAAATGTAGAAGGAGAGACATATACTGATGTTATTAGTAACATGAAGTCGATCGTTCCGAATATGGTCATTTCATCTTTGTGGGTGTGATACCTATTGTACTGATTTACAGGTTGAATGGGAGTTCATAAATTCCTTTATTATGTCATAATCCGTATAGCATTCCGGCAACTGAGACAGAGAATTAATTAGTATTTTACTAAAGAAATTATAGTTAAAAGGGGCTGCAGGAAGACAGATAACGTAAAATAAACCAAATGCATTTAGTGATAACCCATTAGAAGAAATCTTCCTTATCAGAACTGATTTGAAGTTCCTTTGATTCGTGTATTGGGAAGCTGATACTTCTCACAATCTTTCCAATTTTTATTTTTATCCATGAAGAAAGTTCCCTTTACATTTTGCTATCAAATGCTTTTAACAGCAAAGCTTCTCCTGTTATTTAGTAAATAATGATCAAAATGGTTCCCTTATAATGTAACGAGTCAAATTACTAATCTCTGAGGACTGTGAAAATATTAATTTCGAACAAGTGTCAACACTCATCCAGAGCGTTAGGAATTTTAATCATTGGCACTGGTTAATCTGACAGTTTTGTCTAATCCCTTCGATCAGCGTATGATCAGCGTATGACATGTTATTGATCAGTAATTTTTAGAAAAATTACTGGAAACTCAGGGGATTTAATCAGATGCTATTTGAGTGCCATGCTTATGCTTTCAAGTAAAGTGCGTCATATAGACTGATGGAAATAGGTAAATGCCTCTGCTTGACATGAAAGATGCAGTCCCCCCTCTCTCTCTCTCTCTCTCTCTCTCTATATATATATATATATATATATATATATATATATATATATATATATATATATATATATATATATATATATATATAATCATATATATACTACAAACGTATATATATATATATATATATATATATATATATATATATATATATATATATATATATATATATATATATATATATATATATATATATATATATATACATACCTTTAATATCCAATTCAAACGCTCTACCTCGGAAATAATATATTTTCATATATGTTACCGAACGGGAATTTTTAGTTGATAATAACTCCACCGTCTCGTGGGGTCGAACCAGCGACGGACGAGGACTCAGGACTACAGGGACGCACTAACCCAGTCGGCCACGAGAGGGTATAAGTGAATATCGCCTCCCATCAACTCACCCGTCGAACTCAGGTGTTTTGCATTTGGAGACGATATCCACCCACCTCTGCCATGTTGACCGTGTAGTGCGTTTGTCGCACGTAGCCATATTATGACTATTTATCACATCACCGTGATTCATATACAATCAGAAAGCTACAAACGTCCTTTAATATCCAATTCGCTCTACCTCGGAAATAATATATTTTCATATATGTTACCGAAGGAATTTTTAGTTGATAATAACTGCACCGTCCCTTGGGGTCGAACCAGCGACGGACGAGGACTCAGGACTACAGGGACGCACTAACCCAGTCGGCCACAAGAGAGGTATAAGTGAATATCGCCTCCCATCAACTCACCCGTTGAACTCAGGTGTTTTGCATTTGGAGACGATATCCACCCACCTCTGCCATGTTGACCGTGTAGTGCGTTTGTCGCACGTAGCCATATTATGACTATTTATCACATCACCGTGATTCATATACAATCAGAAAGCTACAAACGTCCTTTAATATCCAATTCGCTCTACCTCGGAAATAATATATTTTCATATATGTTACCGAAGGGGAATTTTTTAGTTGATAATAAGTCCATTGTCCCGTGGGGTCGAACCAGCGACGGACGAGGACTCAGGACTACAGGACGCACATATAATATATATATATATATATATATATATATATATATATATATATATATATATATATATATATATATATATATATATATATATATATATATATATATATATATATATATATATATATATATAAATATATATAAATTATATATATATATGCGTGTGTGAGAAGAAAATTCAACATATGAATAAAACACCGCCTCTTTAATCTAAACATAATAAGGCCAAGTTCAGATACTTGATTTGTCGTGTCAGTAACGACTTTCATTCCAAATTCATAAGGTAATTACCGACTGAAACCGAGCTTAATTTCCCTTCAAACAATACTCGACTACTTATTCCCCCACTACCACCCCCGCCTGCCCTCCCCGCCCCTCCACCACTGATAGTGGAAGGGTCCTCACTAACAGTAGTGCCAGATGGTTCTACCATAATCCATAATCCTCTCCCCCTCCTGGCTTGTTCCTGATTTAGCTCGCTAATGAGGAAGGGTGGGTTTGGGGTCTAAGAATAAGATTAGAAAGAGGAGAATGCCGACGTTTTTCGGTATTTTTTCTTAATGTCTCATCTTCGGACAAGTTGTTTTACATTTGCTATTATTATTATTATTATTATTATTATCTATAACTTATGCAAGTAGAGGCTGATGTAGTATTACGATAGAAAAAAATAAAACACTGAAGAGAAAAGTCAAGTTTGTTTTTACTGACCGTCCAATAATGGAAACATTTCTCCAGAACAACATATCAGGAACAGAACTTCACTTGCACGAAATCTAATCTGTAGAATACTACAATAACGAAATTCCCACAGCTTCAATCAGTCCAGAACACTAATTTGTAGGATACAAACGCTAACGAGAATCCTTCGTTCATTTGTTCAACGAATCCTTTATTTGGGATTAACCCCGACCTGTGTGTTTCGAACGATATGATGCCCAGAAGGCAGCCATCTCTTCCATCCACAGCTCCGAAGTTCAGGACTTAATGGTGGCTTTGCGAAAGGCCAAGTTACACCACATTTCTCAGAAAATTCGCCCCTAACTGCAGGAAATGTTAAGTGCTTAGGTGGAGTGGGGAGCAGAGGGAGGGGTGTTGGAAGGCTATGAAAGGTACTGGGATGCACTCATGGGGTAAGTAAGCCTTATGTGAAGAAGAAGAGAACAAAAAATGATCAGAGAGAGAGAGAGAGAGAGAGAGAGAGAGACAGACAGACAGACAGACAGACAGACAGAAAGGCCAATGATCGGGTTCTTCACAAACTTTTGACCTCAAAAAGAGTAGGTTCTTTGGCTGGAGGCTGGTGGGGGGAAAGAAGAAGTAGAGGATACAGGAAAATTGAGGCGAGCTCCTCCTTGAAGCAACAATTAGTTCTTACCTTGGCTGGCCTCCGGGAAGTTTACTCAGGGACAATGGATACGAGGAAGAGTGCACCCTTTTGGGTCCTAACGTTTTTAATCTAGAGAGGAAAAAAAAGAGGAGGTAGAAAACAAATTTAGGGCGAAGGATAGGCGTGAGCATCTTTTTAATTTGTAAGGTTGGGATGACTTTATGTACAGGGCTTCAACAAATGAAAACTAAACACTCTACACAATTTGAATCGTGCAAATCGTTTAGAGTGCATAGTTTTCATTGAAGTTCTTGACGTAAACTTATCCCAAACAAGCAAATCAAAAGATCTCACGCATATATATATATAATATATATATATATATATATATATATATATATATATATATATATATATATATATATATATATATATATATATATATATATATATATATATATATATATATATATATATATATATATATATATATATATATATATATATATATATATATATATATATATATATATATATATATATATATATATATATATATATATATATATATATATATATATATATATATATATATATATATAATCATGAAATACAAATGTCGCTTAATATCGAAATTCACGCTACCTCAGTATATCTCCGTTTGGAGAATTGTCAAAAGGGAATTTATATAAAGTGATAAATGAATTGGAATCGTGGGGACACGAACCCGCGACGAAAGCCTATTCAGCGACTCCAGTTGACGTAAACCACTGAGCCATCAAGAGATGGCTCCAATGGTTTACGTCAACTGAGTCGCTGAATAGGCTTTCGTCGCGGGTTCGTGTCCCCACGATTCCAATTCATTTATCACTTATATAAATTCCTTCGGCGACAATTCTCCAACGAGATATACTGAGGTAGCGTGAATTTCGATATTAAATTACTTGTAGCTTCATGATTGTATAAAAATCACGGTGTGATAAAATTTCATATATATATATATATATATATATATATATATATATATATATATATATATATATATATATATATATATATATATATATATATATATATATATATATATGTATATATATATATATATATATATATATATATATATATATATATATATATATATATATATATATATATATATATATATATATATATATATATATATATATATATATATATATATATATATATATATATATATATATATATATATATATATATATATATATATATATATATATATATATATATATATATATATATATATATGTATATATATATATATATATATATATATATATATATATATATATATATATATATATATATATATATATATATATATATATATATATATATATATATATATATATATATATATATATATATATATATATATATATATATATATATATATATATATATATATATATATATATATATATATATATATATATATATATATATATATATATGAAAGTTTATACACGTATGAGTAGGTACGTATGCATGTGTTTGCTTGTGGTACAATTCATCATAATTATCATGCATGTTGTGCATAATTTTCTTTAATAACTCCGAACAGTGGAACGTTTTGTTTTTTTTATTTATTCTATCATGTATATGATCTTGAACAATGAACTCTAACGCCAGCTGTCTTTTAATTGAAAAATCTTCTATACCCTTCACGTCATAATGCTCTCATTTATTAAAACTCGCCAATTTTTTTATTGTGTGTTGAAGAAAAAGAAGCCAAAAAAAAATGCCTCCTCCTCCCAAAAAAAACATTAATTGTGAAAATGCAACGTTACATCAGTCAGTGGTGTCTGAAAAACAAAAATATACCCAAGACCTGGGTTATTTGCTCATTTCGCGGCCCAGTTCAAGATCTGTTTACCTCAGGAATTCTTGGAGCAGCTTGTCATGGGCTCGTATTGACATTTCTTTCGACCACTGCAATTAAAGTAACAACTTCTACATATTTCTGGATTGCCTCAAGCTGGATATAATTCAAACAAAGCTATGCTATGATAAAATCTAGTATAATGCAATGTTTTACTTTCCTATTTTTTCCATTAAGAAACTGAACTGCCTACGCTACAGATGAACACCAAGAGAGGAAATTTACCCTGATTAGGAATTCGTTTTGAGTAAAAATGCAGGCTTGATGAGATGAGATTGTACCCTAGAATTGTGTGAATGTGTATCCGTCCAGGGTTTTTGCAGTTCTTGTTTATTAAAGAGGAAACACTAAGAGTGATAGAATTCTTCTCGAATGAGATGATCAAGGAACTTCAAAAGCTCTTGGATAGAGCGAGCTTTGCGTTTTTAATTATTTCTCATTTTATCCGTTAATTTAAATCTCTAGTATAGGTAACACGCAATTAGGTTGGAGTCTTTTGAAGATTATAATGCGTGTATTTAGTTCAACTGATTACAATGTTTGATAATTGTATTGCTTTTGTTTCCTGTTCATTTGCTTGTACTTGTAAACAAAATTTATTTCTTTGATATTCCTTTTATGTCTGTTTAAATGTTTGACAACAGATCTAAATGTTTTGTTAATGCCTCTTTAACATGAAATGTTCAGAGAATTCAAGGGATCTCATGAGTTATGAAAATCCCAAAGGATCAATGAGTTCTCTCAATACTTCCATTAAAAGACAAATTTATTACCATGTTTTACAGAATTTTCATTTTAGACCTACTTTTATATTTCCTTTTGTCGAATCGTGGTCGATGGCCTACAAAGGATTTTATGAATATCGTTTTGACCATTTATTCGATCTTCAGCTGTAAAAACGTCTGTTTGTTGAACTTTATACTTCAAATTGACAAGAATGATTGTACAGGGGTGCTCAGCAGCTCCATTTTCCACTCCGCAATGCCTATTCGGAAAGGAGATCCTGTTATGATGCCATACCTGGTGAAATTCCGCCTTCGAGGGACACAGCGAGGGCGTTCCCTTACGTATATCTTCAAGAGTATTCACTGTTTCAGCATAACGTCCTAAACACCTGATTTATAATCGTATTTATGGTTTGTCCTACGGAAACTTTCGTGAATTTACTCATCAGATCTCAGTGGATGCAATGATCCCCGTCTCAGTTCTTGTTTTCAATAAATCATCCTACTTAGTTGGTGATCACGGTGCAAGCCATTCAGGTGCAAAGTTTACCTGGGGATAAATTTGCTTTCTGAGGGTGACATTATTATAGGTCTCTACAGTCAAAAGTAGCTATATGAGATGTAAACGAAACTGAAGTGTTATTATAAAACGCCAAGATACATAGATTTAGTTTGTGTTGCGTGTTTCTTAAATGGTTTTGCTTTTGAATGTGCTTTTTTGCTTTTGTTTTAGGTGCGCATAAAATTATTTCAAAGGGCCTGTTACCGATTACTTTTTATGTTGAGTGATTTTACTGTTTCTGTTATGCTAACAATTTTCTTTTACGAACACAAACACACACGCGTATATATATATATATATATATATATATATATATATATATATATATATATATATATATATATATATATATATATATATATATATATATATATATATATATATATATATGATACAAATATATATACTGTATATATATATATATATATATATATAAATATATATATATATATATATATATATCCATTATTACCACCGCGCTATATATATATATATATATATATATATATATATATATATATATATATATATATATATATATATATATATATATATATATATATATATATATATATATATATATATATATATATATATATATATGAAATTTTATATATACCATGATTTATATACAATCATGAAGCTAAAATCGGGTTCTTCCATAAGCTTAATATCAAATCTTCATTCTTCCCTTTGGATATCTCCGATGGAGGGCATATCCAAAAAGGAATTTATATTAAGTGATAAATGAAATACATGGTACCGTCTGGAAAGTGACCCTTAGATTCTGGATATATATTTCAGCGACTAAAAAGTAGAACGTTACCCACTTGGCTGAATGAGGGTCCGTGTCAATGAATATATCTGAAAACGACAGGTATATAATGTACAATTATCACTTATATCCTTCTCGTTCCTTCGGTGATAAACGTCTCCATTAAGGAACTCCGGGTTCGCTTCCCGCGGCCGGCCGTCAATCTTGATTCTTCCCTGACATTCGGCTTCATGTTATATAGCATATCCAAAAGCGCGATATATATATATATTAATATATATTGGCTATATATATATATATATATATATCTGGTAATATATATAGATTCTGCATATATATTTCATATATAATAAAAACGATTGCCCATATATGGTGAGGATGGGTCTATATCAGCTCTAATATATATATCTATATATATATATATATGTACGAGATGATATATATTATATATATATTATATGGGCATATATATATGATTATAACTCGGGTTCGCTATATCATATTCTTCCCTTTGGATATCGGCTTAGTTATATATATAAAAATATATATATATTGTGGCTATTATATATATATATATATATATATATATATATATATATATATATTTCATATATAAATATAATAAAAACGATATATATATATGGTGAGGATATTCCAGCTCTAATATATATCTGATAAACGACAGGTATATATACGATATATATATATATATATATATTATAACTATTCGCTTCCCATATATATATATATCACAATCTTCATATATTCCCTATATATATATATATTATAAGCATATCCAAAAAGCGCGATATATATATATATATATTGTGGCTATATAAATATATATATGTGTCTGGTATAAGTATATAGATTCTGCATATATATATATATATGTCTGTGTGTGTGTGTGTGTGTGTGTGTGTGTGTGTGTGTGTGTGTGTGTGTCAGTTTAGCAGTTGTTTAGTCGGGACAATCGTTTGCTGATTGTTCCCTTGGTATGGTTTTTATACCTGTT